>NW_015113715.1:30787-97443 GCF_001443285.1 Poecilia latipinna | reverse complement strand
TTTTATATTTTTTTTTTTTTTTTTTGGCACTAATACAAAAAAAAAAAAACCCAAAAAAAAAAAAAAAAAAAAAAAAAAGGTCAACATCAATATTTTCCTCCCTTGCTGGCTCAGGACACATTATGTCCCCTGTGGGCTGTCTGAACCTCAGTCTCTGCTTTTGCAGTGTCGCTACTCTGTAAACCTTAGAGGGAATTACTGGCTGCAAAATTGCCCCAGCATCGAAATCTTCCTCCTCCTCCTCTCTTCAGCACAGTGAGGCTTGTCCTCGGGTATCCCGGTCCTTCTCCTCCACCTATCCACGCCAAGCAGCAGGCTGACCTCCACAGAAACTATTAAAGCCTGTCAACTCTTACTGACACAAGTCGAAAGGTGTCAACATGCTCACAAAGAAGAGCCTTTCACAGCTTAAGCAATAGCCTGTAAATGGAAACACGTGGCTGTCTTGGAGGGAGGATGATAATAGGTGTTATAAGGCTACTGGCTGAGGCGTCTTGGCTGTACTCGCTCACACTTATTAGCCAGAACTGGCCTTGGCCCTCGTCTCATCACTCGGCGGGATCGGCAGGGAGCCCGCTTTCACGGCCCTTTACCAGCTCCATCATGGCCGCTCTTTATTTCGCACTCGGGTTTCGTTTCTCTTGTCTTTGTTGTTCTGATGCTTTCCACCCACCTTCGGCTGCTCAGGCGTCTCCGAGACTGACAGACAACTCATTCTGGCACGGGCGTTTCATTGGAAGACTTGCAAATCGATGCGGAGAAGTTGCTTTGGCGCGGAATGAGACGCTGGCGCTTTAAAATTCATTCTTTCAAAACTTAAGATATCTTTCATTTTTCTGCTCACACATTAGACATGGCCTCAAAGCCTCAGTTCATTTAAATGTCTATTTATTCATCCTTTTGTTCAGGGAAAGTTAGAGAGTCCTGGCGCGGAGGGGGATTCATACCTGTTGTGGCGTATTGTTGGGAAGATTTGTGAGGGCATGAAGATGCATGGAGGGAAAAACAAGGAGGACACATTTACAGCTGCTACAGAGCCATCCCCAGCTCCCTGATGACTGCAGCTAAATATAAAGCTGTAAGTAGATGACAGTGAATTGCCAAGCACATATGTATCATCACTGATATACAAGCTGTACACCTGGTGTTCATTAGAAAGCCTTTCTGGGTCGCTGTTTGGCTCCAACAAATCAAAAAGAACACAAAGAGAGTCCAAGTTGGAGTGTGCATGTCGTGTTTTCTTCCTGACAATCGGCACTGCTTGAACGTTTAGGGATTAATTACAAATATGTTATTTGAACTGATAATCCATTTAAGCTGTCCTGGTATTTAAATGTTGCCTCTACAGTGGTTATTTACATATTAAAAAATGTTATTTATACACCAATTCGTAACTGTTACGGGATTATAGTCCATTTATCTACTGCTACATGTTGAAGTTTGAGAAACGCATTAAGGGACTGAATATGTGTAACTGTTGGAAAATCTTCCCAGTCAAACAAAAAAAGCAAGACGCATCACTTAGGAAGCAAGGAACGGGAAATGAAGGAAACGGGGAAATATAAATATGTAGGACATTAAAATCTTGACCTGAACTGCCATGGTGCTTTCACACTGTGTTGTTTAGCTCAAAAATTAAAAAAAAAATAACACAGTAATATCAGCTGTTTATTGGCAACAACCTGCATACACCTGGTAACCCTTTCCATATGTAAAAATACAAAGAATTGTTGAGTTTTACCAAGTAACCACGCACACTGTAACTACCAACACAAGACAATACTCATGTATTCATCTGTATAATAGCCATTTAAATACGACATGTTATATGTTCCCTAAAGATCTAGTGCTGGTTGTGCCTGATTTGAATACAAATTAAATCTTCGTTACCACAACTATGAGCACATACGCAGCCATATTGTATTCTAAACATCAAACTTTCTAAGACTGATTTTGATTTGTAGGGAAACTTCAGCAGAAAGACAGAAAGTAGGATAATGTCAACATGAACTCCCCTCTTAAACAACTGCTTTCCCTGTACTCTTTTTTTTTTTTTTTTTGTCCCTGCAACCTGTGCATAAATGAGAAATTTTCTGGTTAAATACGCAACAATGATCCCCAACATGACCCAGAAACATTTTCGAATCCAGATTAAAAAATGGCTTTTTGCCTGTAGTGTTTCACCTTAACTGCAAAACCACTTTCACACATTTATTACAGTGATTTATTTCAGTTGGCATAAAGGACCCATATGCATAGAAAAAAGAAAAAAAAAAAAACTCCCTAATGCTCCAACAGTTGGTGCTGTATATTTTCCTGATGTGAACTGCGTGTAATGAGAGCAGGCTGCTGCTGAGCAGCTCTGACTACTGGTCCTGCCAACAAAGCCTAAGTAAGTGCAGCAACCTGGAGAAAGTGTCAGCCGTGTCTCCTGGGAAACAAAACGGAGGGACTGGAGCCCCCCCCCCTCCACACACACACACACACACTCTGAAAACCCCTGCACAGACACACACAAACACACATCGACAAACATAACCCAGACACGTGAGGCTGACACACACACGCATGCAGACACGCACGCACACACACACACACACGTACACTTTTGCCTGTGTGCTCTAGGTCATCTGTACATCCTATGTGGAGTTAAAACCACTCCACCTTTAGTTCCCCCATGAATCAGTGATTGTGCCCTAATTAAAGATTATCTAACCCTCACCTGTCTCCTGAACAGAAAGTCTGCAGAAAATCCCTCTTCTGCCTTCCTGCGTGTGCGCTCTGTCTTCTAAAGCTCTATCTTGTAATGCACAGAAGCAGACAGAGGCAGTCCGAACACCCACGGCACAGTTAGACTTCTTTGATCAGTATTTCCGTCTGCTATTACTAGAGATCTAGGGCCTGAGGCATTAATCCTGCATTTAATACAGTCAACGGCACAAACTTTCCAGCAGCACAGGGCCAATCAAGCTGGGTGCCGACTAAATTACAAAAAAACAATTGCAACAGAAAGCTGTTGTTTTTAATCCCTTAATATTGTCTTAACAATATTAACTAGTCATTTCAGTGTAAAACTGACAAATAAAATAAAACCTCCATGTACATGAGAGAAAATATTACAGGGACATGAAATTCAAACAGATCTAATTGTTGTTGTGTGGAGAGGTGGGATGAGTTTCGTCTGAGCGGAGGAATATATCAATCTTCCCATGTTAAAAAATATGGAAATGGACAAAAATAACTAAGTCTCAGTGTTTTTACAAGCACTGCTTTCAAGATTTTGACGTTGAAAGTCAACTTTGTATACGATATTCATAATTTGCATCTACATACTATTTAAGGAAGCTAATTTAAATTCTTACAACGTTGGGCATTAATTCCAATTTATCCTCGGATGAATATTTAATCAAGGTGTAAATTAATAATTTTCTTTACAGATGTGAGATCCTAAAAATTAAATTTTCCTATATTTCGTCATTAAATAAATTCTTCCAACTCTTCGTCAATGTTCTGGTTTGTTCTTAATGAAATATTGTAATATTTACTCAAACACAATTAAAATGACAAAAGATGACAAAACTTTAACAAATTAAAATAAACAGTTAAATTAAAATGTAGTTTTTTGAACACAAGGGCTCATAAAGTTATATCTTGGTGATCGGATTTGTCATACATGCTCTGAATGTATAGTTACTGCAAACAATGACTTGCTGTCCAGATATTATTATTATTAAATATTTTAAAAATAAAATTATATCATAGGACATGAAATTCAAATTATATATATATATATATATATATATATATATATATATATATAAATTTAATTCATTGTTACAATGCAGTTCATATGTACTTTTTATTTATTGGATAGTGTGTTTATGATTTAGCTGTATATATTCATTTTTAAATGTAAATTGGATCACTTTAATCCTTTAATGACAAGCTGCTTAGAAAAAAAAGAAAGGGAAAAACTTTTAAAATATATATGTCAACTTCAATCTAAAACGTCGTGTAGGTGCGTGAACGCTGCAGCCCCCTTGGGGCTTCACCAAAGCTAATGTCTCTGTGGACCTTATCAGCACAGTGTGGAGTATGTCAACCCTCAATTTGAGCAAAATATAAAGGTGATGATTATTGTGCTGTATGTGTAGGTGGCTGCATGAGCAGGTGGTAGAAGACGTGGCTAAAAAGCAAAAAAAAAAAAAAAAACGGGTCACAATATTCACACATTGTGTGTTTCAGATTGTTAGAAACAGTTGTCTTGCTTTTAAATACTGAAACTAATTAGGTAAGACAACATTTAAAAGGACATCTCATTACTGAAAAACATCATGAAGAAGCTTTTAAGAACAGAATCAAATAACGTGTCAGCCCCGAGAACAATTAGCCAAGCAGCAAGGCCGTAAATTGATGTAATTAGATAGTGGTTTGACTGCGGTTCCTTTCACATGGCTGGCCTTTATGATTTTATAATGCCCCAATGTCTTTGTACAAGTACTTATCCAGAAAACTTCAGCTCTGATCAATAGAATGTCTTCATTACCCTCGACTTCTAAAACCAGTGGATACAAATGACAAAGTAACACCTTCAATAGCATTTATAGTTTCATCAACAAACCAAAAGTACTGCTAAAGGATTGCACTGTCTAACACGTGATTTTATTAAGTGCTACAGTAACAATATGGCAGCTTCCGCTGCATATTCTGCAGAGCAACTGGGCTCAGCATGCATGCTGAGGAAACTAGTTTTTCTATGCTATTTAGGTCAGCTTTCAGTGCCGGCCATCAATTTCTACTGTCCTACTTAAAGAGACGCCCTGGCTCCATACGATCACGCACAAACCTGAGAGCACAAACAACAACACTGGGATTACCTACGAGGCCTGCCATTAACTTTATTAATGTATTTATCACCGAGGTTTATCCAAAGCATCACGTTCCTGAAAATATATCCCTCGACATAGCTGTCCACACAAATTTTTAGTTCACAGCGGACACCTGCTCGGAAAGTGGTCAGCGGTGATAGACATCTCAAAAGCACCACAGTGTGAACTCACGAAATAAATGTGGCTCTCTCCACCTCTTTAGTGTAAGTTCAAATGCTCTCTAACTCAAAAAAGACCCTCATTAGTGCCAAACAATGTAACCATAAGTGTGAATTTTCTCTCCCCCTATATGATCACAAGGCTGCTCAAGCAACAACTGAATAGAAGCAATTATCTATGGAGAAGGTGACTAACTACCCGTTTACTCAAAAGAAAACGAACAGCAGGCTAAGAGCGGCGTGTCAAAGCTGAGCTGAAAGAAGCAGAGAAAAGAAATGTCAAATAAACCTGGAATATAAAGAGGGAATAAATAGAAAGAGCGTGATTCCGATAAATTAAAACCTGCACTCCATTGGAATTTCGTACTCAGGTGTGAATAGGAAGAAGAACAGCTGAAGTTGTTCTGAAAATAAAAGATAAGTATCTGCCTGGTCCAAAACGTGGGACACGATTTCAAAAAGTGACAAAGCAGTTGACTGTCCATTGTCTGATTTTTAGGATTTTCATTACCTGTAAGATTTTTTTGTTCTAATCTAGAAGACGAAGAAAGATGTAAACAAAAAGAATGAAAATCTCTATCCAGTTTCTGTTACCTTTTGTTATATTCCAACCACAGTATCTTTCTTTTATTGGGATTTTACATGATAGACTGACACAATGAGAACAGAGTTATGATGTGGGAGGGAAAAGGATACATCTCTTTCAAAGTTTTGCACAAATAGAAATTTGACTCACACCTCTGAGTCACCATGAAGAGCGTTGGGATGTCTAACAGCTTTTCACATCTGGAGGCTGACATCTTTACTCATTCCTCCAAGCAAAATAGCTCAAACTTAAACTGGATGAAGAGCTTCTGTGTGGATCAATTAAGTTTTCTCAGCTGGACATGGGAATAGACTTTGACTAGGCCATTTTAACACATAGGTATGCTTTGATCTATTTTGTTGCAGCTCCGTATGTTTATGTTTTGTTGTCCAGCACAGTCTGATAATGCAGTTATGTTTAGCATAGTTTTCTGTATTTTAGGTTTATCCCTATTTAGCTCCATCCATTAAACTTAAACATACAGAATTTCGTTTTCCCAGTGAAGTGGGATAAAAACATGGGGTAACACTTTATTTGAAGGGGGGTGAATAAGACTGACATGACACTGTCATAAACACCTGTCGTTAACATGAATAAGCCTTCATGAATATTTATGACTGTTGTCATAAAGCGTCATTCGATAAATGACACTTTTAATACAAAGTTGACATTATTCAAAATGTCTTTGTTGTGACAACTTGATATTAACCAAGAAATCATTACTGATATAAATTTGTTATAAAAGTATTACTGATTGCACTTTAAAAATCAGGTAACTTTATGTTATTAAAGGTAAAGTTTAAACAGTAATGATTTCTTGGTTAGTCAGGTTGTCATAACAAAGACATTTTGAATTATGTCAACTTTGTATTAAAAGTGTCATAATTTACCGAATGACGCTTTATGACAACAGTCAAATATTCATGAAGGCTTATTCATGTTCATGACAGGCGTTATGTCATGTTTATGAAAGTGTCATGACAGTCTTATTCACCCCCTTCAAATAAAGTGTTACCAAACATACACTAGACTCTTTTTTTATTTTTCAAATGCTGTTTTTTCTCCACAATCATGTATTGTTTTCTGTTCAATTCCAAAATTGTGTTTCTTCGTCTTTGTCTATCACCTAATTCATTACAAATACAAAAATGTCATGCAGAAATGGGCTGAGCCTACACGCGCATAAAGTCGAAGCCCTACACTAACATACTGAGATACTGAGTGAAATGTGAGTATACACAGTCAGCTATAATAGGTGGCACAAATTACCCTAAAATTCTTCCAATATGCACCACTTGGACCACACATTTCAACCCAGTCAGACATTCCTGGCCCATTTGGCAACACCACTGTGACTGGCACCGTTTAAAATTTACAAAATGAGTTCCATTGCTGGCTGAGAGGTTAATGAATAATCACAACACACTCAGATTCACATATCACTTCACCAAACCATTTTTACCCGTGCACTGCCTCTTTATGGACAAAATGCACTCTGAATGCACCCTCATTGTCCTTGCACACATGTCCCAGCACTCTGAAATGATGATTGTGCTGTGAAAGTAGATCTCTCTGTGTATGTTTTTTTTTTATAACTGAAAAACATGTTCATATATTCTGTGTAGCCCAAAAATGTCAAATAATGGTAAAAGAAATGGATTCTGGCGGGAAGGTTTAGATCGTAGGATACGTGTTGTTAATGCAGAGCCAAACAAAAACAGTAACTATTTTTTGCTCTTGCAATTAGGTCATGAGATGCCAGGGTGTGCTTTCTAAAAAGTCCATTTAACAAAGTAAAAAGATGTTCCCTGTATCTCTCTCATCCACATCTTTTTCTCTCTGTGACAATAAAATGCCCCAGCAAACCTTCTTTAAGTGTTAAGGTGCCAAACTAAAGACAGGATCAGCAACAACCAGAGGATTCATTCTCTCTGCTAAGAGAAAGAACAATCATACACAATCTGGACTGGAAGTGGTCAAACAGAGCAAAACGGAACAGATAATAACTTGGACAAAGATAACCAAAACAAACTTTCACTTCTCTCGCTAGGGGGGGGGAAATGTCTTGTGGTCTTTTTCAAAAATCCTACAACCGTTCAAATCTCACCCTACTCTATTTTTGTTTACATTTTGCGAAGGAGGAAGTAGTGCTGAGTGTTTTCTTCAGAGGTTTTTGTGTCGTTTCCTTCGGTGGTTGTTGGTGCAGCGCCACCACAGGCGAGGAGGTAAGCAGGTTTTTTCAAAAGGTTTGGCTCGTTTGACCAGAATGCATTGTGGAAGCGAACCGCACCTGCCGAAAATGTAGCAAAGGTTTCAGTTTTGGTCCCCCAATAGAACCGAGTCTACAGGACAATCAGGTGTGAAAACACACTCAGTATGATAGCATGATAACACACAGTAATCTCATACCCCTGTGGAGACATTTAAAAATTTAGGCTGGTATAGCCAAATGGACATTTTTCAAATTCCATAGCTCATATACACTTCTACTTACTTTACTTGGTCTGTGGTGTAAAAAACATTCCTGTGGACTTAGCCTAATCGATAAAGCAACCTCTCCCTGCTATGGGGTGAAGCAAAAATTAATGTTCTCTCCTCTGGCGTAATCCAATTACTTCTACTAATATCCATACAGTAGAGGAGATGAACAAATCCAGCCTTGTATAAGCAGAGGGTGGAAAAGTGAGGAAAACACACATAAATGCTGAGAAATGGCCGCCAGATTTTCAGTGGTAGTTTTATCCTCTCCATTTTCTCACAGTGTTCTTACTTAAAGACACGCTGCAGGTCTAACACAAAATACACATGATTAGCGAGGAGGTAACTAACAAACATGAGCTGGGTAAACACTGGCCAGGGTACAACGGAGAGGCCAAGACTAGACGAGATGAAGAGTTTTAAAACTGAGCAAAAACCAACCTGGGGATAATTGCTCAGGCTGATAGAATTTCTTCTGCACAAAACGAAGTATGGCTGTAATGAGATACAAAGGTTTTCTACCACAAGGGGATTCTTCATTCAAGGATGTCAGACTCCTTTGTGCCAAGCAATAGGCCTGAGCTTAATAGATGTCTCAATTTCCATCACATACAGTAACAACCGATGCCTGGAGAAGACAGTGGGAGGTGGGGGCAGGAGCCGTTCCAAAAGGCTCCGAGGCGCCGGGATGAATTTCTTTTGAGCTGCGAAGCAACGTGGGACTTGAAATGAATCAAACAGATATGCACCTTTTGTGTTTTCTGACCTATTGATGGAGATATCAGTTTCATTACACTCAATTAGCATTTCTCATTCCCGGTGAAAAGTGGCGGAATCAAAACGGGGGACACAAAGAAGCCGGTAAATGCGAAGGGATGGAAAAGAAGTTTGCACTTTGAGAGCGGAGCGTAGGCTGATGGCAACCCAGAGTCGGCGCTGCCACGGCAGGACCCGCCGAGGCCAGAAGCACTTAATAAATATAACCGTTTGCAAAACATAACAAGGCTTTAATGTACTGAATTATTTGCAAGGAGGATGCAAAGTAAAATTGAAGTAAGTGGCTGGAGCAGCCAGATTGTTATTAATATTGAAGCATGAGGTAGGTTTTAAAGGAAAGACACAAAGGCAGTTCATCTGAAATGAAGAACATTGAGGATGCCACTTTACAGAGGCCCATTACCATTTTGTGGAGCTTACTTTAACTGAGTGAGCCAAATGCTTAGAGGCGGAACCGCCACTTGTGTTTATTTTATGGATGCTTTAAAAAAAAAAGAAAAGAATAGAGGACTCTGTTCCAACAGGCAGCCTTTTTTCCCTCTCAACACGTGCACAAAGCACACACACAGCGAAACGTGACAACATGAAGTCACCCGGCAATCGAGAATGATGTCACTCTGATACTATTGACCCTAGTAATCAAGACAGTCTTTCATCAAACGTCTGTCTCGAAAAACCACACTCTCACTCGGAGGAGGAGGGGGAAAAAAAATAGAACCGTGGATTGCTTCGAATACAGCATCACAGTTCGACTGCCGAACTGAATCCGTCCGCTACATCCGGGCTCTGTTTAATTGCTTACTTGCACTGTAATTGGGTATATAATCAAACGATAAACTGAACATGGCACAGCGCCTTCATAACTTCAGAATACCCTTTTATCCAATGCCTTTGGGCAGTGATTAACATAGATGAGAAAGCTCCGCCAAGGGCCGTTGCCGCTGCTCTCTTTGTTGAAGTTATTTAGCGTACTGATTTGTGTTAGTCTGTTCGCTTTTTCGAAGAGACACCTGAGGAATGCCAGGGAGAGGTCGCGATCTCAAATTAGCACCGATATAACAGTGCGAACTGTGAGAAAGTCCGAATAAATGTAAAGACTCGAAGAGCTTCCAGATGTTCTAGCGTTCGGATAAGGCTTATGACTAAATGCTGATATTTGTTTAACTTTGAAAAGGTTTTGGGTGGGATTAACACGTTTTGTATCTGACAGAGAAAGTCTCTCTGAATTTAGGTCCATTTAACAAAAGCAGTAAGCCAAACAGCTTTGTTTTTCAATTTAAATGTAACCCCACCATCTTTTACTAAGAATCTAATTTAGTTATACTTAAATAAAGTGGATATATATATAGTGTTTATATAGTCAGGGTGTTAACAGAGTTCATCAAAATGTGATTTAAAGGAACATGACAGATTTCAGTCAATATAAATAGTCAGACATCCGATAAATGAGGCAAAAATTGTATTTCACAGAAATAGCACTGTACAGTATGATGGATTACACCCGGATATAATCAACTCAGTCTTTAATAAATAGCTGGAACATTAAACCAGCAGTTTTATTTCGTAGCTTTCAGAGTTGTTTGGAATAATCCAAAGGTAAAAAATAATTACAGGAAAAATTAGATCATGTTCAGAGCATCAAAAAGGCTTTTTAAGGTACCATTTATGCATTTATAATATAAGACTATAAAGACAGGACGGTTCATGGACAGTCCAGTAACAACAATGCAAAACAAAGTCTCTGCAATGTCGGGTTCAACTCTTATCTACTGGCATATATCCATATTCCACTACTGTTTTAGGAGCAGTAATAATTTGCAAGCAGTTGGAATTTTTTCTGGAAAAACTAAGAATACCATAAAGATGGTCAAAAGCAGTCCAGGCTCTGTGAAAGAAGCTGAGAAAAGCTCTCTAGTTTAACCAGAATAGTGGAATCCAAAGCAGATGCCAACTTGTGGGTTGTTATCCAGTCGCGGTATTCTCTCGGCGGTCACAAATAACTTGCATGTTCGCTTTTCAACCAAACTACTTAAAAAGTTGCCAGATTAAAGATTCAGAAGTGGTAGAGACTTCTTCAGAGAAAAAGTACTTCCACTTCTTTACTTAGAAATGAGTCACAAGAAAATGTTTTTAGAGTAAGATTTTTATTTTTTATTTTTTTACTGTATGCTGATATGTGACAGTACTATTCAGCTTCTTAACAACAGATGGCCTCTTTGTTTTGCTTTTTTGATGTCACACATTGAGCATGCCCATACATATCACAAGATAAACAAATGCAATGCCATCCAAGTGACCGGCAACAATATATCAGCCTCGTTTCTGCAATCAGTCGACTCCAGTTTTTGTCCAAACACACGCATGTTCATGTGAACCACAAATTGGCACCGTTTGGAAATTAAGAGACTTTGCATCTCTGTTTAATTCCTCTTCACCCCTTCTCACTATTTTCCTTTTAACTTTGCCTCTTTGCAGAAGGGGAGCTCATTTCAATCTCAAAGCTCACATCTGTGGAAGCAATGCAGGCTCTAAATGAGTGGATTTAATCCTACGCAACAGGGCTGGAGCACAGGAAGTATTCAAATGAGAAGCTGGGAGAGAAGTAGTGAGTGGAAAAAATAAGAAGGAGACAAAAAAAAAGGAGCAGAAAGGCAACAAGAAAAAGAGAAATGATTTTGTAACCTCCGCTCATATCTTTCCGTCTGAGGCAGAATCGGTGTTAGCTCATCCAAGAGAGAGGAAGGCAGGAAGAAAAAAAAAAAAGGGGGGGCAGGAAGGGGACAGAGGAGCAGCTTAACAGACAGGAGTTAGACATGTTTATTCATGCAGTGAAGCAGCTGAACTATATTGGAGAGGGCTTCAAAGCAGAGGATGGCTTCACGTCCTGCATGGCCTTCTCCTCTGGCTAGGCTTTCTGCATTTGGCCTTTGAGTGAGGGCCTGATCAATCCCCCAGCAGGCTGCCGGGCACCGGACCCCCCGTTACCATGAGGCTGCTCTTTGAACAGATCCTGCCAGGGGTCATTCTCCCTGCGCTTCATCATCTTAAAGGTCAGACACAACAAATGGCTTGGAAGACAGTTGTGTCCCAGCCTATAAGCGCAAAACTAGCCACGATGAGGGCCCACGACCGGGGTCGAACGGAACAGAGCGCGGACGGCGTTTCGCTTTCATCCTAATAATGCAGGTATTTTAATACGTTTCAGGTGGGAAACATCAGAGCTGTATAAAAGAGCTCGTGCTAATGCACAGCTTTCTAGAAATGATGTCTTCAGACTCATTTACCTTTAATAGTACCAGTGGGAGTCTTTCAGAAACAGCAGAAGAGGGAAATTTTGAACCAAGACTCAAGTCCTTTAATAATGCTGTGTCCTCCCGGCTGCACAGCTGCTTCAGCGCATATTTAAATATTTATGACGCAGAATAAAAAAAATTTTGACACTGGAATGTGTTTTTTCATCGCTGCTTGAAGCCAAACATGACACATTGTGTAAATTATATAAATATATATGATTTTTCTATGTCCTGTCACCCAGAACTGCGCTGTCTGTTTATTTATCGCAATGGAAATAAAGTCTAAAGTCAAATCAGGAGACGCATTGTGAAAACAAAACAAATAAGCTCCGTCTTAAATTTGCATTTAGTATCTACCGACTATATTTAAGAAGGCATGTGCGACAGACACGAAATAACACACAAGTAGTGAATACATATCATGTTGCATATCAAGTAAAACATGTTTAAAAAAGAACCCCAAGGTTGCAGGGAAAGAGGCAGAATCATCTCCTCTTTATAAGGCAAGCAGCTGCACCTTTTCTCGAAAAGCTGCTTGCTTTAAATGATACCTTTTCAATTTGATGACATGATTGTGCACACCTGATCTCTGCTTTGAGTGGCAGAGATCAGGTGTGCGCTGAACAATTTAAATACTTAAGTTATGAAGTTGTTCTCCTGAGGAGCAAAATGCACCAAATGGGCAATGAGTGCGGTTAAGAAAATCTACGAGGTAATTTATTCATGTGACAGTCGCTGATAAATCACATCATAATATCAATTTGGGAGCATTCTCAGAAGTAAAGATATTATTCACTTCCAGACACTTCATTTCAATATTGCAGTTTATTTCTCTTTAGGTAGGGACAATCTGTTCTTCACAATGCCCTGATGTGAGAGTTATTATAACAAATGTGAAGCCTGTGCTTTTTCTATACTCAGTTTTCGTTGCCGTTTACTCAGAGTCTCCGAGTCTGTGCAGGCATCCTGCAGTTCTAAGCTTGTTTTAGTGTAATCATTGGGTCTTTATTTGAATATTGGTGATATAATAAATAAAATCAAAGATCAGGTAGAGGTAGGGCACTGTCTGGGTTCAAATGAATGACTGAAGCAACAGATAGATCTTCAAGAAGCATCTTTTCATGAAACGTTTGGTCCGAGAAATGGATGTCTCAACCACACCGTTTGTAAACTCACACACAAAACTCTTCTCAAAGTTTAATTTCTCAAGTTTAATTATATTTATTATTCCAGCCAGGCTATCGGTCTCAGAGATGGACACCTCTGAGGATATAAAAAAATATTAATTTGAGGAGGTACGAAAAAGATAAAATGGTAAAATACTAAAGGTAAAGGCAAAAACCATGAAAACTCAAATTAATCAGTTCCTGTTTAATTAGTCTTCTGGTTAATTTGACCCTTTGCCAATTCACACTCACTTTTTCTAATCACAATCTGCCATTTCTTCCCAACATGGGGCCACCTTTTTACCTAGCCATTGCATAAAAATTAATTTCTCTCGGTAGCTAATTATTTTTGATGAAAAGATCATTTTAAAAAAAGTGCCAAAATCTCAAATATTCTGTTATTCTTTGTGCATTTCTTTCCAAATACCTTGCACTAAAACTTCTTCTTGTGATCGTGGTTCTAATCTCCAACTGGGCCTTGTTAGTTTCAAATTAAAATGCAATTTAAATTCAAAATTGCTCTATTAATCCCAAAGAAAGATACTGATGCAAAGACATCGTGAGCTTGATGGTAGATAGATTTAATAATAATATAACACCAGATTTCCTTACAGTAAACTAAGAGGGAATGATGATACAGTTTGTTGGTCAACAAAGCAGGTATTGACACATAAGTGGTATGAAAAAAGTTTGGCATAAAGCGACAGACAGTAGTTTCTTTTTAAAAAAGAAGTTATCTAAATTCTGTAGTTATGCAGGATGCCTGATGCATATTGATGCATGGCCTATTTTATAGATTCAATTCATTTTATGAATATAGAGATTTGTACAACTTTGATTGGTAACGGGAACATCAAAGAGTCTCCTAGTTTCCGGTTGATAACTGTGAAAACAAGATATATATATATTTTCCCCCCCCATTTCTTTTTTAATTACTTTTTTGGTTATTTGCTAAGTAATCTGACAGTTTTACAAAGAATGCTAAAAGGAGGAGAAAAAAATAGAAAGACCTTATAAGGGCTTTCTATAGGAAAGCCCTTATAATATGAAAACATTTGATCAGTTAGTTAACTGATCAAATGTTTTCATATTCGTATTCATAGCAGTTCATTTTTCACTTCTTTCATTCAACTATTAGGGTTTTCAAGAATTTTTTTTAAAAAAAAAAAAAAAAAAAAAAAGCTTTTTGAATTCCTCTTTCAGTGTTGCCAGAGTTCAATCATTTCATCAGTGATCTGTGATATGTTGGGTGGATGCCTTTTTTGAAGTAATAACAAAACAGAAGGGGAAACGCTGATGAAAAGATTGCCAGGGCATTGTCATAAAGGAACTCCATCTGACATAATAAAAAGAAACAGTCTGAATACTTCAAAATACCACAAAATCCCCCCGTTTTAACCGCTGCCAAGGATGAAAATCTGCTGGCAGCAAACTGCGTGAGCTTTGATAAGTTTGGCCATCTATATGAGATGTGTGGTGATTATCTGGATAGAGTTCTCTGTCATTCTGGCTGCCCCAATGAACCTGCCATGCCAGAATATTCGCCTCAGGCTTCATGGTCTGAAATGGCCCCGGAAACCGATTTTTTCCGACCGCCGCTACACAGCTGTGACATCAGACAAGTTTGAAAACACTGAAACTAAATTATTTAAGAGATCCTCGCAAAGAGCCCGGCTTTCACATTTCCAAGAACGATGGAAGCAACAACAATTACTGCAGGGGAACGGCGGCGGCGTGTGTTTGTTTTTCCAAGTGTCCGTGGGAGCGTTTGCCTGTGAAATGGGCATAGATGCGAGCGAACGAGACATCTCAAGATATGTAATATGACATAATGTCTCCCCTGCTCGAACCCCCAGCTGCTTGCCCACATGCCACAGATCCTGCACCATGTCTAAACAGATGCTCTATCAATAATGCTTGCTCTAGTGCCACACGCCTCCCTGGTGGCCAAATGCGGAGAGGAGCAGAGTGGATGAGAGAGAGGGAACGAGTGAATGAGTCAGATTTTTTGGAGGGAGGACAGGAGGGAAGGAGAACGGGCAAGAGCCCAGAAGCTAGACTGATTACTGGGAGATGGATTCACCACGCCAGAAGAAGCCAAACGACGAGTGAACCTACGGATGGAGTGTTCGACTTTGCCCATCTGCTCCACAGAAGAACAAGAGAAAGAGATTCCTTTCATTTTGCAGGCGCATATTGAAGCTATTTACTACCATGAAGAGTCATTTTTGAGCAGGCTTGTTTCCCATCATCAAACAAATATTACTCGTCTAATTTGTTGCTTTAAATTTTATGAACTTCCAAGATAATTATGTGTTTGCTTGTCTGGGGAACAGGGCCAAATCTGACAAGCGGTGTAGGTAAGTAAAGCTTTTGGTGTCCACTCTGAACAGAGGGTGCAGCTTTGTGCTGCTAAGCAGATCTCACTCAAACATTCCCAGGATTTTGTCCCAATCATCTCACAATAGTTGGCTTAGTATTTTTGAGCATTTTGTTTTTGCTTGTTTTCAGACAACATCCAAACCAAACCACGCACAATACATGTCACACTCTAAAACGTGCACCGACACGTTTAATGTCTACAACGGTGGAAAGTGTAAACACTCTTAAATTAGGGGATTTAAATGGGCAAGGTCAAACGGTTTCACAGTGTTTATCTCATGAGACAAAAATATTTAAAATATTGTCCGAAAATCCGTATCATTAACAGTTAGTATAAACTGGTGAACTTTACAACCTTCCTCTGGCTTTGGAGGGTTTTCGATTCTGTTTCAGAGTGTAACTTCAATAAAATAATGAAACATTACGACTTTAGACAGGATTTTAATGTCCTTCTTCCTTCTCCTCTCCTGCTGTACCATAAAAGCAAAGAAACACAAAAGTCTGCGTTGGCACATTGTAGATACATTTTGTTACAGCAACATGTTTTCATGAAATTACTTTATGAAGTGTAGTAGATGTGACAGAATTATATATATATATATATATATAATTCTGTCACATTTTTTCATTTTTCATTTTATTGCTGAAAATCAAAGCTTTTCATGTTTGCGACTGGAGTCCCTCTTTGTTTCACACGCTGGCTTTGACCTTAAACCCAACAGGTTGTTACTAGGTAACCACTGAGTGAGTGAGTGAGTTGAAGCCAACCACCACCTTCACCTGGTCGTGAGAGGTTGTGCGCCTAAAGCTTTCCGCTGACTACATCCCCCAGAATTATCCGCGATTCTGGATCAGAGTTCAGTGAAATTACTCAAGATTCTGTCAGACGCATCATCTACTGATACTGATCACATGTCTATCGCAATATATATTGTTATTGATTTATTGTCCAGCCGTACTAGGAGTACAGCATTGTTTTACATACAACTGCAGAAACACGCAGAAGAAAAAGCCAAGGTAGCCTTCTGTCTTTATGTCAAACTCATAGGCGTTACAGCAGATTTTTTGTTTTTACTGATGTATAAAATCAGTTGAATTCTGCTTTCCTGTAGCATCTTAGGAGACCTTCAATGGGACAGTTCGCTGTCAAAGCAAATTTCTTTGTGCCGTTTCTAGGCTCTCTGCATACCCTATTTTATTGAAAATAAGCCTAAAACGCTGATTTAAGCCAAAAAAAAAAAGACTAATTAGTCCCACACTTGCTAAAATAAGATGCATAATCTTGTCACCTTCATGTTTACCAGCTGGCACTGGGCCTTTTGCATCTGATTGCACATAACCAGCCGTG
Organism: Poecilia latipinna; assembly: GCF_001443285.1. Classification (NCBI taxonomy): domain Eukaryota; kingdom Metazoa; phylum Chordata; class Actinopteri; order Cyprinodontiformes; family Poeciliidae; genus Poecilia; species Poecilia latipinna. The sequence goes on along the minus strand of NW_015113715.1, from coordinate 80,366 downwards.
CATTTATTTATTTATTATTTATTTATTTTTTAAACCCAACTCAACCTTCCTCCGTCTCTGCTCGCCATAATTCAGGTGTTGCTGTGCAGACTACAGACACAGACTTTTGTGATGATGTCGCAGGAATGCTTCCCCTTGTTATGGCACCTCCTCGCATTCCCTGTTTGTGCATCAACATTACACACTGGAACTATGCACTTACTGCTCCTGTGTCAGCTAAACCTTCCTGCGGGTCTATTGTAGTCACGAGAGGAAGGGTTCTGCTTTGCTTTTTTCCGCCGAGCAGTTTTATCTGAAAGTTATCTTGGTCCTCCAGATGTTGTCTTGACTTGCACAGCTCCCCTTAGCTGCCAGTTCTTAATGATATTTCAGACACTTCAATTTGCAAGCTGGAAGCACTTTGATAACTCTTTATAGCCTTCCATTGCTTTGTGGGCATCAATCAGCTTTATTTTCAGCTTCTAAGTCATTTCCTTGAGGAGCCTGTGGTTGTTGAGTGTACCACCAGCCTTGAATAGTCATGAATTTATCAGGTTCTGGAGGTGTCATCAGCTGGCACTTCCCTAATGACGTACCCTGACCTGCCAAGTCAAATTGTGTCAAATCCAGTCAAAGATTTGATTTTGGCTCAGAGATTTAGAAAGTATAGAACTACTCTGAATCTTTACACGTTTTAGCTTTTAGGATTAAAGGCTCCTTTAGAGAAACAACTAAATAATTAAATTGGAGGATATCAATACGTTTTTCTGTGCAGTATGAATTTAATAAAAAAAAAAAAAAAGGAATATGCTGCTTGTCTGGCTGTTGAAAAGTTAAAACTTCATGTCGTGCTTCAGAGTCTTGTGCAGCTGTTCCTTTTCCTTTGAGGAAGAAAAAAAATAGAGCTTTCATGTTGCGTTTGAAGATGTTAAGTTGCTTTTTATTCCGGGGGAAGAAAGGGGTCACCGCTGCAATGAAGGACCGCAATCAAGTTTTCATCAATAAGCCTTTTAATTTCCCTCTTGCCAAGGGAATTTATGTTCATTAAATAAAGCTACATCGATGGCAAAGCAAGAGAGAAAAGAAATCTACTATCAAACGTGATTATAAGCAGAGGAGTATCAACATTTTGGATGAATAGTGAGAATAAACAATTCTTTCTCTCTTTATATTCCCTTTAAAGGCGTTTAGGGTCTAAGATTGCAAATTAAATCTGCGGGCATGAAAAATTGCTGCATTATTTTTGAACAAATTTTAACACAGCCATCAGACTCCAATTTGTGTGCATGCCTTTACGCACAAGCACCACACCATTCCCAGTTTGGATGTACATATTAGTTGTGCATGAGCAACAAAAACACATCAATGCTCCTTCTGCACCACCCCTGTTGTCATCATCCATCATAATCTAGCCATGCCTTCCACTAGCTGTCAAAACCGCTCTGGACAATTCACTTAGACTGTGTCAGCTGAACTGTAATATTTTACCAGTGACTATAATGAGGACTGGCCTGCAGACTCGTGGAAACAAACACATGGCTCCCTGCTCACACCTTGGTTGTGGTATCCATGACTTTGCCACAGTCATTCCAATTTACCCTGTTGCTGGAGGCTATACTACCATGCTAGTGTGGTCAGCCTTCGCCAGCTGGGAACCCAACCCATCAGCAATTGCAATATACCCCACTGTCTGAGCTCCGCCATTATCTCTGTTGCTGATGCTCGCTTTCCTGAGAAAGAAATAGTTGATTTATAATTCCATATCTGAAAAAGGTTTCAAAAAAGGTTTGCATTTCAAAGGCACAATGATTAAAAAAAGGATGCTAAATCTTTTCCTCACAATGTATTTATATTTTTTTGTCTTTTTAAAAATATATGCTTTTGTAAAAAATAGTTGTTAAGGTGTGGGAATTAATAGTAACACCAATAATTCTTATTAAGATAACACAGTTTTGTAGCTGGAGTTGAAACTCTGTGTGTCTGTAAAGCAGCGACCTGCAGGCTAGCTACCAAAGCAGATAGCCACTAGCTAATAAGCTAAAGTCAGCATGTCTGAGGCCAGTACCATTTAGTATTATAATCAAATGGCACATTTACTTAAATCTACTATAAGTGTATTCTGTTTTTATCTTATATAGTATTTAAGTCTTTGCATAAATACCTAAATAAGAATAAATTTATACTATAGAAAAAGTTACAGCTGTGCTGATCATTTTACCGACAAACGCTATCGTAAACAACTTGGTATTTACAGCATGTTCCTAAAATGCTGCATGTTCTGTGTTATGACTACAAATCTAACATGAATAGAGTGAGAATGATTATTGTCCTTCGCTTTTTCTTATACCAGAACAGAATGAAGAAACTGTATATAAATTTACTCAGTAACATAGCCGTTAGTAAGCCATTTACATCTCTTATGGGAGAAACTGGACTCGATGCCGGAATCGGAGTCGTGGTACAATCATGTTTATTCACACTGTTCTCTAATGTTACGACAAAAACCCGGAAGCAAAACATTTCGACCAATTTCCAAAAAAAAGGAAACAAGTAAACAAGTTGACGTAAAAATGTTGTATTTCTGTTGATTCACATTTTCTCTGTCATGAAGAAAGATCAGCTAAAAATAAGAACAATACAGATGCACGTAGTTGTATTGAATTTTTGATGGCAAAATATCCCTCAAGATCTGGTAACTATGAAGCAAAGAGCAGCAGTCTGTGTTCGGGTTTCACAGCGTCTCTTCACATGACCATCCACATAGGAGAAAAATCTAACGTCAGCACTGCAACGATGATCAGAGTGTCGAGTGCACTCCAAATTTAGGGGCAGCTAATTAAACTCAATGTGGCGGCCAACTTGACCGTCTGTTCATTGAGTAGAAGAGATAAGTTGCAAAGAGCTGACAAGGACGTGAATGTCAGCGAGAGAGAGAGGATCGTTCTTTCCCGCCTAATGTAATCATGTGTAATTTAAATCTAAAAAAATATATATATATAAATATTAATCTAGAAGGAAATTGCAGCGGCATAGCCTTCAGTGCCCCCCCCCCAGTTAGAATGGAATGGAATGGAATTGAAATAGCTATTTAAAAACTGAATACAGACAATTTACTGTGTATTAAGTGCACATCTGTGCTGTGTCTACTTTTGCAAACAAATTCCTCCATAACTGTGCACATATGCCGGAGTGAAAGTCTGTGTTTGTCAGCAAGTCTGTGCTGTGTGTCCTCAGTAAGTGCCACATCAACAATATTAACTTGGAGGACAAAGGAGGGCAGAGAAACACAGCGAGCCGTGCGTCAACATGGCAACAGAAAATAAATGGAGTAGCGACACACACTATTTTAATTATCCTCTTGTCTAACCTGTCCTCCAATTACAAATAGGGATGTATGATAATCCGTCTATTGATGCATGAAAGGCAGGACAATAACAGATGAACAAAGAGACTCAAACTGGGGTTAAGTTAACTAAAAAAGAAGTTAATGTTCCCATTTAGATTCTAAACACCAGCATTCCTTAGTAGTTGAGTACACATTTACGACATAATAGTTAGAGACAGTGTTTATTGCATCAGGGGCTTCTGGATAAAACACATGATTACATTTATGATAGTGCATTTAAACGATAAAGACACTGCAGTGTGTGCTGAATTCCACTGAGAGATAGGCATAATGAGTATGCACTGCCTAATTTATGCCGGCTAATTTGTCTACATTCAGTAAATCTTTTTAAGATTGATTTTCTCAGTCGATGCAGACTCGACTCCACATTAAGTAAACAGCTGCGAGAGAGCTTGATTTTGGATTTTTTTTATTTTTTTTTCTCCCCCATCCCTCCTACATTTTGCTTGTTCAAATTCAATGTTCTTTTTTGTGTAGCTGGTTATGAAAGTAAGTCCTCTTCAGCGAAGACTTAACAGGCTTTGCTGCAGACACCTGCCATTTGTCTTCCCGTTGCTCATGAGAATGCTGCTTTAACCAGAGCGCCACATAATTTTGCGCTTTATTAGATGTGGCACAGTGAAATATATCCACATGAAACGGAGCAATGCTAAATCTGCCACACAGTAAAATTAAGAGAGCGTGGTGGGCAGGCGGAAAGTGGATGGTTAATTTAGAGATTTTGGTCATAGGTTGCTGTAGAGACATGGGGAAAAAACAATGTCAATTAAGTCAGGGAAAATAAAAGTAAGAACAGGCAATTATTCAGGCAGTAACTTCAAGTAGCCTGCATGACTGTGTCTCTGTCATATATCATCGTGTAGGAGTCTGAACCACTCATCCTCACAACATCGGTTTATTTTATCAGGAACTGTGTAAATTTGTTTAAACACAGATTTCTGCATGTTCCGCCACAACTTTTCACATATTCCCACTTTTCACATATCTGTTGTAGATTTTCTGCTGTTTGGATTCACTGGCAGCAACATGCAGCACATCTCTGCTAATTTCCTTCTATAATTCCATGGAAACGGAAAAGGTGTGCTCACTGGCTTGGCTGCTTGGGAACTTTCCCCTTTACCTGTAAGCGTGTTCATTCTGACGCCCAGACACATTTAATGTGTTTGTACCATGTTGTCTGTGTGTCTGTCGCCTTCTTTTTTACCTTCAGCCAGGTGACAACAGCTTACAGGAAGCAAAAGTGCAGCCTGAAAGCATCCTCTTACCGCAAAACGTGAGTGATTGAGAGCAAGAGTAATATCAGATAAACTCCATGAGCGCTATGTTCGACTGTGGGCTGACTGCAGAAATGGATAGATCTAACCGCCTTCGGTGCTGAATCAAAACAGGCTTGGAGCAAAAAGTGCTTTTACTGAGTTATGTGGGCAGATTTTAGGTGATTACAAACTCTGTTTCAGTACACAGAAGCAACAATCAGATTTTAAATGCCGAACCAAACCAAAAAAAGTACTCGGTTCCCTTAAACTCTGTCATATTTAGTCCCTTTACGACTATTAACTTTTATTTTTGTTGACTGGAATTACATGTGACAGATCAACACAGAGTAGTGCGATCTTTTGAAATTACACATTAAATTTTTTTTAACAAATGAACATGAAAAAGTGTGAGATGGATATGTATTCAGCTCCATTTCTTTCGATAAACCTAAATAAAATCCATTGCATGTGTTTGCCTCTCAAAGTCACTTAACATGTAAATCGAGCCGCCTGTGTGTAACAAACAGAACAATAAAGACTAAAGAAGGTCATAAAACAATAGTCCAAGCTTTAAACATCTCATAAAGCATATCCATCATGTGAAAATGGAAATACGTATGGCACAACTGCAGAACTACAAAAACATGACCGTCCGAAAGGACATTAATATTAATCACAGACGTGGCCAGGAGGCTCATGGGAACTCAGAAGGAGCTGCGGAGATCCACAGTTTAGGTGGGATCGATGCCCAAAATCCGGTCTGTGTCAAAAAGGAAGCTACTGTTGACAAAGCCATAAGAAGTTGAATTTGTAGTTTACCATGAGGGGAAAAAGGTAGTATACATGCAAAACGCTATGTGTGACAAAAACAGACACTACACATCACCCTGAACACACCATTCTTGGCAGCATCATCTGACGTGGGTGCTTTTCTTCAGCAGGGACACAGAAGGTGGTGAGAGTTGATGGGAACAAATACTCAGCTAAGTAGGGGGTAAAACTGGAGGAAAATGGAGGCGACAAAAACTAAATGCTCATCTTTTAGCTGGACGATGACTCCAAACATTACGCCAGAGCTGCAATGAGATACTTTAGATCAACGGATATGGATATGTTCAAATAGTCAAGTTAATAGTCAAAATATGTATATATTTAAGTTTCTGGTTGTAATGTGACAACACTGATGAAAAGTTGAAGGGTTGCCAACACCTTTATAGGCATTTCTTACAATCCACCACACAGCAATCAGATTTTTTAAAAACATCTCTAATCTGTTAAAATATTCCTCTCGTTTTGTGTGGTTGATATGCGAGTTCACACGATCAAAAGGATGAAGTGAGCAGCGAGTGTTTAGGGCAGCAGAAGACTGCGTGGGAGTTAGAGGTCTTTCTCCAGGCTGCACGGCAGCCCCTTCTCTCAAGACAAGTTAATAAGATGGAGCAGTCCCTGCGGGCAAAAGCCGGCAAGCATTATCACAGTGAAGGAAACTAGACAAACTGACACATACAAGGAAAAAACTCCCCAAAAGCTTTTAATTACCCTCTCGCTCTGGCTACTCCTGCAAAAAAAAAAAAAAAAAATGTTACTTTGACAACTCGGAAGGCAGGCACCACTTTCAAATAGCCCCGATTTCTCTTCTACTTAGCTTTACAAATCTTCTTCAACAGTTAGGCCTTCTGTTTTATTTAAACTTCTCAATTTGCATTTTCTCTTTTTTTTGGGGAGTGGGGGGGAGTGTAATTTATCGCCCTCTTTTCTTTTCACGCTATGAAACGGCCCACTCCTCCAGCTCGGTGTGCATACCAGCACATGTGAACTGCCCAAAGACTACTTCGAAAGACATGTGGTGTGATGAATAAATCATGGCGCATAAAACCAAAGGAAAAGAAGACTCTCTCCTGAGAGCCCACATTCACTTAGCGCCGCCAGACTCAAACAAGTATCTCCCTGCCATCTAAATGAGCCACACATGGCTGTGCTGAAGCCAATAAGAGCAAAACTGTCACCTCACTGACGAAACATTGATCATTACACAATTTGTTCCCTTTTATTACAGCCATTGTAATTAAAAATAATTGAGTAGTGGAGTGGGCAGGTGTACCCATCAACACCCCCCCTCCCACCCACCAATTAGCACTACAATAATATTGCTCTGGATATTGCAGATGATATTATTAGGATTTTGATGGAACACAAGTGCCTGCACGTCTGGACGCCAGAAAAGTGTTCTCAAGTGGGATCTCCACGCCGAGATCCACCAGGAACGGGTCACTTCTGTTTGGACGAAAATGAGCTCAAAGAAACAAAGAGATGAGTCATGGCATGGAGTTGCATAGAAGTTTGTTTTTTTTTTCTTTTCAAAGCAAGTGCACAGTCTACGAAATGGCGAAACCCTAAGAAAAAAAAAGAAAGAAAATAAAAACACTGACAGTGCATGCAAGTGATGAAAGGCATGAAATACTCAAAATACAGCATGTAAAACTGATGCTCTGAATCTGGGATCAACAGTTCAGAACAGAAGAAGAAGATAAGGCTCACCTGAGCATAAATAACTTTGGTCTCGAACACAAACCTGACAAATGTGTTTTAGCATCTAAGATAAGGCCTGTGTGTTCTCATATAGCCAGTTCGTCTGTTGTCAGTGGCCTAACAAATTGGTTCTCTGACCACTTGGGAGCTTGTGTGAGATGGTTTATGCTGCACAGAAGAACCAGAATCACATTTGATGCATTGAATTTCTGTGATACATCTCACCAATTTGATCTGAACCACCCAACCTGGAGCTCGGTGTCGGCCTGTGCCATGGATTACCTCATAAATAATAGAGGGGGAAGATAACCGACAGCTGCTGTGGGTTAAAATGACTTTTCTGCTTTCTGCTTGCTAGTTACCCAAAGTGGACCAAGATGCTGACAAACAAAACTCCAGAGGAAAAAAAAATACCTTTTTTTCTTGCCGTTTTTCTTTCCAAAAAACAAAAGTTGCAGGTCTTGTAGCAGTTGCAACAATAGTCCCACTGTGCTATGTGCCTCACTGTTACATTTTTCCATTGTAATACACTTCAGAGCAGTATCTCCAGCAACATTTTTAGTCTCCATGTTTGAACTCATCCAAACTCTGGCAGTCCTGGCTTTTATCAGCATTTCAGAATGGTCCATCTTTGACTAACTACTGGAAATGGATGTTACTTAAATCTATGCATAAGTATTTTAATCCGTGCTTGACCAAAGTGGTCTTAGCTGAATAAAGGTTGTATTCAAATTATATAAATTTAAGAATGAATATATTCTTTTTTTCATTTTAATTGTTTAATACAAAATATTACATCAATGTATGTTAAATACAAGAAAGTCATCAAGTACAATACTACATATAAATAATGCGATATGCAAATTGATTCTGACTGAGTGACATCTAGTGGTGAATTATTAAACTGGAACCAACAAAATACACATTGGTCATGATCTGGTGTCTCGTTTAAAGTAGAAGCACTTTTCTGTTGATTCCTGGAGCTGTAGCTGTTTTTAGCAACTTTCCAACACTGAAGGGAATTTCTCAAGAATAAGTCTATTCCTTCCCTTTCAGAAGCTACAAGCTGTCAGTCAGCTGTGCAACAATGGCACTGTTGTCATGTGAACATCTTTCTTGAGACTAAATATGGATGGGACAAAAAGCTAAAAGTCCAGTATTAATAAAGACAGTGGCATGACAAACCCAGCGTTTAGAAGGCAGCAGTAATGCTTCAGCGCTGGCAATTAAGTTTTTTTTTTTTTTTTTAATAGAATTATTAGATTGTGAAATACATTTGAAAAAAGAAAAGCACACAATATATTTATATATCTTTTTTTCTTTTTCACAGTTATGGTCCAATTTTCGTTGGACTGTATCCAACACAATGGCACTTTTTCTCCTGAAACAGCACTAAAGCATGCTTTACTCATAGTGTACTATTATGACAAGAAATTAACAGATTTGTTCATTATCTGCTCTTGTCAATTTATTTATGTGCTGCAAAACAGATTTCAGTTTTTTTTTTTTTTTATTAAATGTTTCACATTAACAAACCTATTTTTTTTTATATCAGATAAACTGAGTGAATAAAACAAAACAGTTTTCAAGTGAATATGTTATTTATTCATGGAACAAAAGCTATATAAATCAATCTGGCCATATGTGAATATTTTATAAACCTGAAGTTTTTTTTTTTATTTTTTATTTTTTTTAAGTTTATTAGTAAATTCCAGGATTACCAGCTGAATAAAGAAATCATTAATGAAATTGCCTGACAACTCGAAGTAGGGAAAACTCTTATAAATCAACACATAACTATATTTACAAACATGTGAAAAACAGTCATTGGTATCTACTAGTGTAAAAAGAGTTGCAAAGCAATTTTGATACCAATCATAGTGAGAGCTACTATCTAGAAAGCAAAAAGACTTTGGACAGTAGTGAAACTTTTACCTAGAACAGTTAATCCAAAAGAGCACAGAAGAGTCATCAGGAAGCCAGAACAATATCTAAAGCGCTGCAGGCCTCCTTTGCCTCAAAGCAGGTAAACATACTGCAAGCATGCGGCACACGTAAACAATCTGACTTGTTATCCTTCAGAACGAACATTAAGTAGGAAGGGACAAGTTGACACACAGCAGCATTAGCAGAAAAAGGCAGAGCTGTGCTCATAGCTGCCTGACTAATGGCTATGTTCACAATTAAGTTAGTTTACAAGCACTTTATTCGGTCTTATTAGAACAAAAACAAACACACATAAAAAATAAAAAAAAACACGAAACAACAGCTTCACAGAAGACTAATCAAAGTCCAGACTTGTAGCTGATTGAGTCGTTTTGGATTCAACTTAAATAGGCTGTTTATGAGGAAAACCTCTCAAAAGTTAAAGAATTAAGACAAATTTGTGAGGTGGAGTAGGCAGCAGAACCAGTTATTAGGTTTAGTGTGCGATGGCTTGGGCAGCATTTTCCCCTTAAAAATAAATAAAATCCTAATTTGAAAGCTTCCTTTTACACTTACTCAGGTTTTTTTTTAATTTTTTTTGTATTATATTACAATTTGTTTTATGATCTTAAACAACTAAAACGAAAAAGAGCAACTCTAAGGGAACAATATACTTTTTCATAGGTATGCGGTTGTGTATTTATGTTTGATGGAAACAGTGTACTGCTAACAAGCTAACCTGTAATGCATTTCTAACCCCATTCTGGGTCCAAGGGCATTGCAGGTGAACCAATCACACCTAGACATGGAAAACCCAGAGTTAGCTCATTCCCCCTCTGTCGTTCACAAAGTCCTTCCCCCACTCATTTGTCCTAAATATTGCTGTTACTAACACTACATTTTGTGGTTAAAAATAAATCACAGGAGACTTACCACATATCACATTTTAGAACTTGATTCAATTACTTCAATGGGGAGTGAAAAAAAAGACAAATAGGAGAAAAAGAGAGTGGTTGCGTCCCAGGGACAAAGACAGAGAGACATACGTAGAGAGAGAGACCGAGACAGAGAGATCAGAGAGCTGGGGACAGAAGAACAGCAAACGATAAATGAATTCCCAAGAGAAAAGGAGGGACATGGAGAAATTACAGAACAAAAGGAGAAGACAGAAATGACATTTCTTAAGGGACTGCAGTGTGGCATTTGTAGGAAGAAAAATGAAATGTGAGGACCACAGAGAGATGGAAGGCGGGAGAGGGCATGGGGAGAATGGAATGAGTAAGAGTAAGAAACAAAAGCAAAGTGTGTGAGAGGTAGGACTAATTTATGAGAAATGAAGCAGGAGTCGGTGAGGCTGGCTGCTGCTGCTGCTGTCTGATGGATTGGGTGGGGGCTGGATTCAGATTTGTGCACGTTGGACACAGAACGACCTGTGATATGGATCCTTTGAGGCTACATTTCACAAAAAGTGAACTCTCCAGAAATGGAGGATGAACATAAAATAATATATTTTATTTTTTATTTTAAAAGAAAGCATCGCTTTCTTTGGTGGAGAATCTCCCTGGCAGGTAAGTAGAGCAGACAAAGGCAAAGGTGAGAAAGAGAAAAGGTGGGAAACAAAGAAAGAGAAGCACAGGGGAATGAGCAAAAAAAAGAAGAAAAAAAAAACGTGTGAAGTGACAGAGGCGAGAAAAAGTAACCGAGGAAAAGATGACGGTGATAAAGGGAGATGAGAGACAGCTGCCTTTGAAGCAAGTGCTCCTCAACTGTGACAGTTTGGAAGAAGGGGAGCCGGCGTGGTAGTACGGCTGTGTGTACATAGGTTCAAGCATGCATGTGTGCGACCCTCTGAGTGTTTGTGAGTATCTGTTATATTAAAGCTCACAACAGCGTGAAAGGTGGGATTGATGATAAGGAAACTGCTCATTTGTAGTGCTTACAGAGTTTGTTCCCATATGCTCCAGGTACACAAACTCAGAGAAACACACACACACACACACACACACACACACATACACACACACAGGCAGCAAAGCTGCCTCTGGAGGCACAGAAAAACACTCGAGGTCTTCAAAAAAAATAAAAAATAAAAAATTCAAGCCTCTCCTCGAGACAGAATCCCTCCCAAAGCGAACTGACACGGGAGCGTGGTGAACTTCCTCTCTCAAACAGAGCACTGTCTTTATTCACCGCAGTCTTACAGCACTCTTGTACTGTATCAAAGCTAGGACATGCGCCGCTGTAAGAAGTGCCATCAACGCTGCGGCGTGCACCTTCTCCTCCTAGCACACGTTCTCTTTATGTCTCCCTTTTCTATCTTTCTCCTGCGTGCAACTTTGAGTGAACAGAGTAGGGATGGCAGCGGCGATGAAAGACAGTGATGAAGGTGAGGCGGTGAAACACGGCGGAGACGTCATCTATCTGCTGATAGAGAGAATACATCACACAGATAGACTCTCTTTTAAGTTCGTCCTCTTTCAGTCGAGCCCGGTATAGATCAAGACCAAAGCAAACATCACGAGATTCATACACGGATGAACACAAACACCACTAACCCTTTGAATCCATCTTTGTCCCGTTACATGAAGGGAAACCCAGAGAAGGCGAGTTTTGTTATAATATCCACATGCGTTAAATTGTAACATGAGCTCAAAACAAAGCACACAGGAGAATGTCTCTTCTGTAGGAGTTTTTATTTCTAAATTTCCTTTTTGTATTTTGCTACCACAAAGTTGTCGAAGTTGAAAAAAAAACACATTATGTCACAATCTACTGATGGTGTGGAGAACCTCAAGGCTGAAATTTGGACCCACTTTTTTTACGACACACACACACACATATATATATATATATATATATATATATATACACACACACTCAGTTGTACAATCTCTTCAAAACTTCAGAGATATTCCAACTATAGGAATCAGACAAGTGCCTAAAAGCATAGAGTTAAATATACCCCTCAAACCAAACTTGAGGTGTTGTTTTTGACCAATGAATATTTCTAGAATGTCAATGAAAACAACTTGTTCTAAACATTTTTTTTTATAATTTGAGAATCATTTCAAAACTGGTGTCAACTTCAGATGGCTACTCATGCTTTTATTTTCTCCCCTCTAGATTACTGTGTCCCAATATTTACATGCATCTTGCATGTTAGTTAATCAAAGACCCATGTACTGATGAGTAAAAATGCCAATGGCAAACATCCATCCATCCATCCATCCAACACCCTTGTCCCTAATGGGGTCAGGAAGGGTGCTGGTGCCTATCTCCAGCGAACGTTTCGGGCGGGGTCACCCTGGACAGGTCGCCAGTCTGTCGCAGGGCAACACAGACACAGACATGACAAACAACCATGCACACACACACACACACTCACAACTAGGGAGAATTTAGAGAATCCAATAAACCTGACAGTCATGTTTTTGGACTGTGGGAGGAAGCCGGAGTACCCGGAGAGAAATGACAAACATTTAGATTTAAAAAGGTATACTTTTAGGCAGCATTACACAGTTGCAAATTTCATAATTTCCTTAATTTTTTTAAGACGGGAAAGAAGCCCTTCCTATATTTCAACTTTGCTCTGGAGAAAAAAAAAACTGAGAAAATGCTCAAACACTCCAACAAACTGTAATTTAAGCAAAATATTTAGGAGTTGTGCTCACAAGTATCCACTGATGTACTTTGCTTCTGTGTACACTGAACCCACAAATGACTATCATTGCACACTGACAGGTGATGTAAAAACACTGATTATCTAGTGACAATGGGGAGTGATAACGGGAAGGATAGAGTTTATCAAAACACTCCAAGCACTCAGTTCCCAAAAGTTAATGTGCATAAATGAAACTGGAAGATAGCTGGAATTTAATCATTTTTAAATTAGTAAAATTATTGTAGCTATTAGCCTCCAAGGTCTTGACACAACATTTTTATAAATAGTAAGAGTGAATTATTAGCCAATTAGCTATTATCTAAAGGTGATGATTTGCGCCTGGTTTTATTTGGGGGTTTTACAATAAAGATGCATGGAAGAAAATGCATGCGGCTTATTTTGTTTGTTCAGAAAGTGATGCCTATCTCTGTGTCGCCCTTCGATTGACAAGCAATTTCTCTTCCGTGTACTTCGCTTTCACCCAATAATCACCCCCTCATGACCCTGCAAGAACAAGCAATCTCATCAAGGTGTCTATTAATTTATCCTACAATTACTAGTGATCACGAAACCAAGAAAATTTAACTCCTCCGCAGTGTGGCTAAAATCGTCCTTGGAGATGGGGTGAGGAGATTCAAGCAATGGAACAGGAACTTAAATTAGAGCAGGTTTGGGCATCTGATCAGAATGCCTTGAATTCATCTGAATTTGGAGGTTTGTTGGGGATGCCACACTGTTTGAACACCCAGAACCCTCTAGAGGGTCTAAAAATGCCTTCTGCCCTGGGAAAACGTTTGGCGTCCTCCAGAGTGTTCTTAAGTGAAATGACACCAGCTGAATTTGTAAATGTATTTTACTGTGTGCCTTAACACTCAACAAAAAGATTAAAGAAAAGAGGAATGAAGGTATTGTTTGTCTCTAAATTCTATAATTCAACATATCCAGGGTGTACTCCACATATTGCCAAATTTCTGCTCGAGATCGGCACCTGCTTACCTGTGACCTGCATGGATAAGAATGGAATAAACAATGGATAGATGGATGCTGTAGGTCTAAATCTAAAAGAGCATCTGTGGGGAACACGCATTTCTGCAGAATGGTTGTCCAATTGCACAGGGTGCAGGAAATAAAGGTTTGCCATTTCAGTATTTCAACCACCCAGACCAATGTTAGTGTAGTTCCTGCAGGTTTATGAGGGTGTGCCTAATATCAAGAACGTTGTCATGAAGTGACAGATGGTGAACATAAATTTGCCATATTGCATAGTGAAGTTGGTTGATGGTGGATTTGTTGTAGGCATATAACACACCAAGCCAGGCCACAACGAAGCCACTCATTTTATATACAAATTGTAGCGCACACACTCTCTTGCATAGATTTAAAAGCACTTCACACCTACACGGGGGCACACATTTAAACACACAAAGACAGACTTGGAACCTGTCAAGTGCGAACAAACTGATGACAAGACGGCGACAGATGGATTCACTGAGGAGAGACGAGCTACGCATTCAACTCAATTAGCAGCGTGCTGCTGCATGACGCCGATGGGATATGGAATCTTACCATGACTGGCAACCTGTCAATCGAGCAACAGAGCCGCAAAACAAGCATCATGCAAGACGCAATGAATTAAATTTAATAAACCAATAAATAAATTAATTTAGGAATAAATGGTATAAACCCGTGGAGTGGCAGCTCTGCATCAAAAAACAGGGCATAATGTGACCGGGGAGCCTAAATATCCCCAGGCACGTGCACACAAAGAAAAAGCTGGAAGTGGAGAGAGAAGAAGAGGAGGAGGTGCCTGTGGGCAAGATGGGGAAGACAGGAGAGAGAATAATAATAAAAAAAAAACAATGGCTGCCTCCTTTTTCCCTCTAGCACATTCTCTATACCTATGTGAACATTCATGAGCGCTGTTCATATATTATCCTGCCATAGTGCCTAATGAGCCAGGCATCTCCACCCTGACACATACGCTTGGCTAGGCAACCCTTATTACAGGGTGAAGGCATGCTCACACACTCAGTCACTCCCACACACAAACTCTCAGGTCATCGTCGCAGCTGTAAGTGGGCTGCGAAAGAAAAAAACACATTTTTAGCTGCTTGCTATGTATAAGAGAGGGTCGTATTAAAACATTTTCATTGTCTGTCAGATGTAATGGTCAGATAATGGTTTCAGCGCATTAGTACGTCATTTTCAGACATGTCAAATTTCTGCTTCTTACAAATATGTGAAGCAGCATGAAGGCTGCTGGTAAATATGGGGACAGACGCCACGCGCTCCTTCTGAGCTGTTGGTTATTACAGATGCTTCATTGTTCATGACGGCAGACAAAATTGCTCTTTTTGCTGCTTTTTTTTTTTTACAAGCAGACACACAAGCAGACAAAATAAAGCATATCAGCAAGTCTATCTTGTCTGGCAAAACACCAGTCAAAGGCAGGATGTACCCCGCAGTGCTATGATTGTCTTGGCTGCTTCTGTATAAAAAGCTCCTTCACTTCAAAAATGACTGCTACAACTGTTTAAGTGATAAACCAGCAGGGCTGTGGGAGGTCAATCAGCAGCAAGTAGGGGCTGGACGGAAGAAGTTGGCCAAATACACACCAAACGTAAGAGACAACAAGAACAGAAGTGAGGCTACCTTACAAAAGTGATTGGTGGGCGCTTGTATTTTTGTTAAACACTTCAAAACGGTATCAACACCCAGTTTGACCCTGAACGCACAAAGAGGAAGAACAAAAAGATCACATGAAAGAAAAACCACAGACCGCTCTTTTTCACTTTAATCTAAGATTAGATGCCTGGACTGCAGGTGATGTAATCTAATTCATCTTGCAATCTCTCTGTGAGAGGTGATTGCTGTGGCTCAGTGACTGATTGTGGGTTTTTTTAGTGTAGGGGCAGGCTTTTTTCCCAGGGCAATTATTAAAATAATAAGTTTGAAAAAAAACTTCAGCAGAAAAGCTCTTTTTAAGACAACAAAAGATGTAAATAAAATAGAAGGGGAAGTATATAAAATCAGGGTCTTTAGAATTACTCATCTGTGCATTTTCAGAGTATATCTGGTGGGATCCTCTTTACATTTTTTTTTAAACAACCACAAATTTTAATGTATTCCATAGGAATCTTTGAGACCAACATAAAGTAGTGCATAATTAACAAGAAATGTTCGATGGCTTTGATTCGAGGCAAACCGGTTGAAACAGGACTAGCATTTTTTAGCTTCATGCAAAGAGCTATGAGTGCTGGAAAACGGTGCATTTGGCCCTGAACACATCCTCTACATTGTGAAACATGGTAGTGGAGGTGTCATGATGTGTGAAAATATGGAGGCTGGAAAAGACCTGAGATCCAGGTTTAGCTTCCAGCAGGACAAAAAAGTCCAATGGCTATGAAGACTTTTGCAAGGCATTACTTGAAACTGATAAATTGGAAGGATATAAATTGTTAGCTAGTTCCCTCAGGAACAAATTGGCAAAAAAAAAAAGAGTAAAAAAAGGATCATCCACTTCATCATCATACATTATCAGTGAAGATGTTGACAAATAAGCTACCATCCCCTTAACAGTGAGGAGTGGCCGTGCTTCTGTGGCTCATGTTTGAGCGTAATAGCCATCATCAAACACACACACACCTGTGTGCATCAGCATGTTTTTTTTTTAAACCTTACAAAGACTTGAAAAGACATATTTCACTAACACTGCACACAAGACAGTTAATTCCCTCATGTGCTGCGCTCAGCTGTAAGATGCTTGGCTAGGCACCAATCAAGCTGTAAATACAGGGGGACAACGCAGAGATAGGCGACCACTTCCCTTGTCAGTTCCTCTAACAGCAAGTGTGAAAGTTAAAATATTCCTGCTTTAATCGGAATGTTGTGGAACATTGTTCTAATGTCTTGACCATGTCAGTTTACAGCTATGTCTCATCCAGATGAGCCTGAGTTTATCCACGAGGAGCGGTCTTTGACAACAGTCTCGTGCAGGAGCGAGTTTCTGAGCATGTCTGCCTGCGTGAGCGCGTTTGTGTGTGTGAGCAGATGTAAACTCAGTATTCCAGGTCACGGTGTCTGCAATTTCACAGGGGGTTTAACCTTGGTAAATCCACTATTAGGTGTTCTGAGAATGATGATGTGAGAGTAGATCCTCCCCGATGGTTTCACTTTCTAAGAGCATCAAGCAGGTCACAAATAGAGAGGCTGTAGGGGTATTACAAGGTCAAAGGTGTGCTAACTCTCAATATGATGACAATTCCAGGCTGGCATTTTCATTTCCTGAGGAGACCGAATCCCCCATTGCAGCCGAGGCCGAAAATGTTTGCTTATTTTTGTTCAAATAAGTTCTCCTCGTCCTTTAAGACAGAGTATTTATATCGCAAATATGCAGTGTGAGTGTGTGCACAACAAATGCTACCAGTGTGCTGTGTGTTTGAGGAAAACTCCACCTAAATCCATTACCGATAAATGTGTAAAATCCTGGCATAGCTCTCCTTCATAACTGCAGATGTTTTTTCTCCCTTTTATTGTGTCCTTCAAATGTCTTCAGAGGTGTGGCTGTGCTGCCAACCAGTGGGAGTAGCTGATGTTTTTAATGGCACATGGTTTGTCTCCTGGTGGTGAGATAAACATGGGGAAGAGATTAAAACCCCAGGCTTTCTTCCACAATCTCCTGCCTTCATCCTCCTTTCCTTTGCAGTGGCCATGCCGGGCCAGCACAGCAGAGTCTAAGCAAAAAACAAACCCATCCAGTGCCTGGGCTTAAAGTGCACACACAGACACACGCCTCACACTCCACACAGACGCATATGAGTACAGGGACATTGATTGAGGGGTAGATGTCAGCCGTGAGCAGGAGAAAACAGACAGGTGACAAGAGGAGGATTCTCTACCCTTTAATCACCAATCTGTCAAGTGTGTCTCATTGCAGACGACAGAATCCCAGCTAATTTAATGCTGGTGTAGATTCGGAGGTGAGCCTCTCAGGTCGCCGATGTCAGGATGCGGATCAACAACAAAGAGTCAGAGGAGGAGGAAGCGGGGGGACACAGGCCAGACCTCCTTACTTCCCGCTGCGCCTCCCCCCTGTGAGGAGACGGCTCGGCCGCAAAGTCGGCCCCGCCTGGGAGCCGATGAGCTAAAGCAGTTATTAAAAGCGGGCTAAACACATCATTTCCTTTCGTCACCGAGATTAGGCCAAGGTGAGGGGCCCCTCCGGTGGATGTACACCCGGAGCGTATGATTAGCTCTGCCATTTAAATGACATTCACACTAATCGCTAATATCAGGTCTGTCAAGGTGAGAGAATACAATAAGGAATGTGTCTGGAGGCTGCGGCGATGCAAGGGGAAGTGCAACGATATCCGATTCCGCTTGATGTGAGCGTAGTGGCGATGAGTTAAATCAGACACGGCCGCTGATTGTTTTACTCTGTCATTCAGTCAAGTCATGGCACAAGGGAGGTGTGAAACACTACAATTTCTATCAAATCAACATCATTTACACAAGAGGGGATGTAAAGTGGGGGCTTTCAGCCATAAAAAAAAAAAAAAGGAATATGAGAGTTTTGGGATATTTTGATCATTAGCTGTAATAGTTTCCTTAGCTGAAGCAGAAAAATGCCATGCAGAAGTGATTAGAAGAATGATCGCTAGTGTTCCAATTTTTTTGGATAAAATATGATGGTACATTTTATATATTTTTTTATACTTACCGCACATTAAATTACACCCCACTCGAAGACATTTCATATCTACACGTCTGGCCTACTATTGACAACGAACACACATTTTACATTTCTAAACTGAGACATGAGTCAACTATTCTCGTCTTGGGTCTTCTACTAACTTTATTTGTGGAGGTGCTGCTGGAGTATTGATCATGTTAGCAACCTCTGGCATGACTCTCCAGTAAAGCGACTTGTTTTGGTTGGTATTGGGGCTGTATTTCTAATTTAGCTGAATTTATTTTATGGTTATTCTCTGTTCCAACAATAACATGCATATGGATTTTAGAAGCTTAAATGTGACAGAATATCCCGACTTATTGCACTGTTAACAGCCACCTACAATCAATCAAAGCTTAACCTGTGGCTTCACCGGTGATGCTTAAAGACGGATTATTTATACCATCATTGAATTATTTTGCATCAATTACCAACAAATGAGGAGTCAGGGAAAACACCGATAGCCCTGGTGGTGTACTCCTTACACTTGTAAACTAAAAGGAGGATAAAAATTATTCATACTGTAGCTCTGGCTACATAAAAACTACAAGAGTCTGCATCATCCAACTCTATGCTGTATACTATGGATATTAATGTTTCAGTTCCACTCGTTTTAAATTGCTAAGGCCTTGTCTGACTAGCTGTTAACCTTCCACCAATTTGAAAGTTTCCTTACGTCATGAAACTCACATTGATACAACATCAAGCAAACCTTTATTCAGATGTTTACAAGACTTCACTTCAAAAATATCTAAACTGTCCCTTTATCGCTCCCATCAATGTAGATTGAAGCAGAGACTGAAGGTACAATGTAAAGACGTTACTAAACGTAGAATTTATTTCTCGTTGGCATAAATTTATCAAACAATCTTTCTCCGTAGAATGATCTTTAAAACAGACGATCCCGCTCCCTCTCAAGCCTGAATAAAGTGAGGCATTATCAAACTTCACTCTCAGCAGTGCTAGATCCATTTGGTAAACAGCCTGTGTCCTACAGTAGTAATCAGAGGGTATTTTTGAGGGATTTGCTGGCTGGCCAGGAGGTATCCGCTGGAGTGATCTCTAATTGCTAGAAGCAGAGGCCTAGACTGCCTGGCGCTCTTTTGAAGCCATCGGCAGCAGGTTCCAGCCAGAGGAGCCAGCAGGGGGAAGCTTCCCACTGAGCCACTCTTTTTTTTTCTTTATTTACTTCTCTTCCTTGCCATCACCATGCCTTCATTCTGGTTTTCCTCTTTCCATCCTGTTCTCTTCTTTAACTGTACACCCCCTCCACCCCCTTTCATCCCCCACTCTCCTCTCCTACTCAGTCAATGAGCCAGCAATCACTTTGCAGACAGACATCCTCTGCTCAGTCGGCCATGTTCAATCCCTAGCACCGGTGGCTGATGAGGCATTGTGGTGACGTCAAATACCGCCGCTTTAAACCGAGCTACACTCAAACCTGTAGAGGTGCAGGTTTTGCTTCCCAGGTTACAGATCTCAAAGTGGCAGCCTTGTAGAAAATAATTAATGTAATGTGCCAAAGAGATGAAAGATAATGAGGCCAATTATATTTTTTCCCCACCACCAAGTCAGGCCACAGGGGCAAATTTCTGTCAGTTTGTTGGTGGATTGTGACACTTCATGCTCTTCAAGTCATTGTGACTTTAGCAGCATCTGTGTCCTAAGGCTAAGATCTGTCCCTAGTTTTAAAACACATACTGTGCATACTAAGAAACTCGGACTGAGCTGGGCTGCATTGTTTGGGGGATGCAAAGATAGTATTTATCTTTTGAGGTTAAAAAGAAACATGTTCAAACATACAGTGCCTTGAAAAAATATTCATACCCACTGACCCTGTCACAGTTTGTCAGCTTTCAACTACAAATGTCAAAATATGTTTACTGGGGCTTTATCTGAAAGATCAACACAAAGTAGTCCATAGTTTGGAAGGGGGGGGGAAAGTTTTGGTTTTCAAATGTCTTGACCAAAGAAAAGGGACCAAAAAAAAAAAAAATCATCATGGAACCCAGAAAAGTGTGGGTTGGAATTTGGAAGGGTTAATACTGAGCATCAAATGCAATATTGTGCTACTCAGATTTGCCCTATTTTCAAGTATTAGCAATACTGAGAGAAATATCATTGGCCAAAGTCCAATTTGTGCGGTCTTTGCCATATCAGTCTTCCAGGCCACTCAGGTCTGCTGGCTCTAGTCTATTCTGCATCCCCAGAAACACAACCAGAACCAAACAAGGAAGGCTGCATTCAGCTTTTATGCTCCTTTAATGTGGAACAAACTTCAAGAAAACTGCAAAACAGCTCAAACATTTAGTTCCTTGAAATCGATGCTGTATGGGTTTTGCTTTAAATACTCCAGCCAACTGCCCTTTACAAACCATCTATAATTGCTACATAACACACGCAAGAAGAAACAGTTTTATTCTAAGACAAGTTGGTTGATATGTTGGCTACCTCAGTAGCCATCTCTGGGTATCAGGTTGGATCTTGAGCATCTATAGATTTGTCAGTACTGCAATATGCTTTGAATTTGATTTTGGATTCAGATTGGACTTTGACTATCCCATTAAAACATATGAACCTTTCCATTACAGCTAATATTTTTCAGTCAATGATCTGCTGGAAGGTGAACCTAATCAGAGAAATGTCTGTTGCTGAGGAAGACATCCTGCCTGGTTCCGATACTGAAGAAATAACATTAAAAAAATTAAATAAAGAAATTTATGGACACCCCTGCCTATTGTCTTCAAAAGGCTGTCTTGGGAAAACAGTGTCTTCAGTCAGAGGCTTCTTCAAATTCACTGTAATACAGCCAGCTCCAATAGATCTTCCCTGCCAACAGCCATCATTATCAAAAATAACTCCTTGAAGAATTTGAGTTAAAATGAGTTACAGCAACATTTAATTTCCCTCTGGGTTCAATAAAGTATTTTGGAATTAGAAGCTGAAGTCTTTTTGGTTTCTCCCAGCACTGTCCTGTGTTTGTCTCTGTTCTTTTTTCAATCAACTGTTCCCAGCAGACAAAAAGACGATCAGCCAAGCATTATCCTGAAACATCCATGGATAAATTCATGGCGGTGTGTTCAAGGGCAGTCAGTGTTTCTGGCATTTGCAAGTGGGCCAAATGGTCAATATTGGTTTGGTCCAAATAGAACTGCTTTTAATACGTTTGATTTCTGTCAAACTTTTGACTTTCTTCTGTGAACATCTGATCTATTAACTGCATGATATTCAGTAGATCATTTCACCTGAGCTCGTGCAGACTCAC
This sequence comes from Poecilia latipinna, assembly GCF_001443285.1. Taxonomy (NCBI): domain Eukaryota; kingdom Metazoa; phylum Chordata; class Actinopteri; order Cyprinodontiformes; family Poeciliidae; genus Poecilia; species Poecilia latipinna. The sequence continues at coordinate 58,613 of NW_015113715.1, read as the reverse complement.
CATGGTTACCTCTGCTACTTCAAATAATCCACTCCTTTCCTGGTCTGGTGCTTTAGCTAGCTCTCTATTTGTTAAAAAAAAGACCCTGTATTTGCTCATGTATGACTTTATTTTCACTTCATAACTGTGCAGTACTGTGTGTCAATGTGCCACACAAAGCTCAGATGAAATACATACAAATATGTGGTAGGAATGTGACAAAAAAAATGAAAAAGTTAACAGAATATCAATACTTTTGGAAAGCCCTGCACATGAAAAACTCAGTCATACATACACACAATCTGTCAGAAACGCAACCAGTTTTCGGCTGCCTGCGATGCAGCCTGCTCAGTGTGACATTGACTCCTGAGTGCCAATTCCACACTGGGAGCTGTACTTGCTAGTTTTGCTGCCAATCCAGGTAAAGAGATTACAGACACACACAATGCAGTCTTCTGTTCGTCTGCCAAGAAGAAAACCAGCCCTTTAAGCCATAGAAGAAGAAGAAAGAAAGAAAAGAAGAAGAAGAAGAAAAAAAAACGACTACACAAATTCGCACAGCCTTGGCCCTTTCCTCGCGCACACATAAAAACCCAAGAAACCCCTTCTTCTCCAGGAACACGGCTTCTAACGCGGCGCCTCGCTCAGTGGCTCTCTCGCACAAAGCACCCTTGTGACTGGGACAATCCAGCCAGCATTCCTTTATTCTGGTCCCCAACACTGTTGCACATTACTATTACTTGCATCATTCAAAGAAAGGAGGAATTTGGCTCACAATCAGTCACACAGTCATTGTAATGCCACACTAATGGCGGCTGTCTGGTTACAAACTACTGTAAAGAAATATGAAAGCAAGTTACACTTGGATTTCATCAGCTTTCTTAATGGTGTAATTAAAAAAAAAAAAAAAAAAAAAAGGTGAGCGAGAACACGTGCAATGGAGTATGCATCACCCAAAGTAAGATATACATACTACCTGGAATATTTGGAGCTAAAAAACTTTTGACACTTGATGAAAATTGCAGGTTGTTACCCGGTGCATAAATACACACAAGCAGAGTGGGAATCAAACTCGCTATGACGTGCAACTTTTGACCTAATTAATCAGCTACTTATAACTGTGTAATGAGTGTAATTTAGAATTGAGATTGCTATGCACTAATTTGCTTTATATATACTTACATTTTGGGGGATTTGTATAGCAGGTGTGATGCTGAGAAGTGACTTATGCGTAGTGAAATCGGGGGAGCGGAGGGGGGAATTGTATATTCATGTTATGTATCAGGCTTTTAATAGGTCCCTTGTGGATTATATGTGTATATATCCGCAAAACGCGCCAATAAAGAGAGCGATAATGTGATGAGGAGAGATGGTTAATTACTGTGTGGCAGAGCAGAGCATAAAAGACATGTATGAGCTGTGAGATTCATCCATCATCGTCCGTAGCTTTCGCTCACAAATTAAACTGTGATGCTTTGGTGGATAATGATAGCTGCCACTCTTTCATCACAGCCTTCATACCCCTCTCTTGCAGGAGATGCCATTTTGTCTTCACCTCACCACGACTGTCTCCTTGGCACTACCAATTGTGTTTGACAGTAAAATCACATTTTAGATCATAGATCATGTGTCAGTCAGCCAAACGGGAGGTGGTAAAAAGAAAAAAAAAAATGACTGAATGATTTTGACTCAGGGGCTAGTCCAAAGAGCTTTTATTTTCCCACCCCACGCAGTCCGTCCTGTCATCCTGGAGTCATGGGAAGGGTGCTGGGAATGATGACAAGTATGTGCAGACGGCGACATGTGCTCATGGCCTTGTCCCAGCCTGGGTTTTTTTTTTTTTTTGGGAACTGCGCCGTCCAAGTAACAAGACGGGTTAAGCATATCTCGCAAAAAATAAGCGCTGACAAATTGCACGCATTTCAGGTTTTTCCTCTTTTTCTGTCCTGAGATGAATGTCAGGGGAAGAAGGGAAGGTTGAAGGGAGGCGGAGTGGCAGGGGGACACTGCAGGGGAACATGGAACAATAGGCGCCCTCTGGCATCAACCTCTGGACAGCTCAAGCCGCTCACCAAAGACACTGAACTCACCCACAATGAACTGCTGCGGTGGGAAGGCAGGCTTTAGAGAGTTCAATTTCCAACACAATTGGCTGTATTCTCATCCTTTAAATGCCAAGAAGATGGTGTGCAGCGTGCGCCTTTGTGTGGAGAGCTTTGCTTACAGCGAGTGTCCTCTAGCAGGAGGGGGAAGAAAGACAAGAGAAGGCGAAAGATGGCAAAGACAGGCAGTCAGGACGGGGGTGAGACGGCGCAGAGACAGAAATAGTGCAACTGCGCGAAAGAAAGGGAAGAACGAGAGAGTGAATGACCGGGAGAGATAGAGAGCGGAAACAAAGGTGCAGAGAGGAAACGGAGGAAACGAGAAGGGTAGAGAACGTCTCCTTTGGTTGTCGCTTCGCCAGGCTCGGGGGGACCGTCTGAAGGACAATGCTGCTACTAGTGGAGTGTGACGTTTGTCCTCTCTCTAATTCACCAAAGCACCAAGGAAGACACACTAATAATCAAGCGCCAATCATGCAATAAACTCCTCAAAACAAAACATTACACAGCCAGAACAAAGATCTAGGAAAATGAAAAATACGTTGTCTACTAAGAAGGCATAGCAATTTTCCTTTTCTTCATCTAATTGAGAATGACACATCGTACACTATGAGAGTATTTTTCAGATTTTTTTTATGCAACTGCAAGTCATTTGGGAAATACCACAAATTCTCAATCAAATTTAGGTGTGGACTAACAAACGGTATCCCCACAGTATCATTCTGCCGCCGCTGAATCTCATTGTCTAAACATTAGCAAGATTGATGTTGATTTTGATGTGGATGTAGTTTTTCCACCACACAGTGTTTTGCATGTGGAACAAAAAGTGAAGTTTTGGTCTCATCTTACCTCATTATACCTTGTTGTAGATGTTTGCCGTGCCTCTTACAAGGTTTACTTTCATCACTACAGTGACTCTCTTTCAATGTCCAGGGTTTCCTCTACATGTAATTGATCATATACACACGGTATATATGTATATATGGTATAAACATATATATCCCTGAAAGTCCAGCACCACAGTTTTAAGAAAATTCTAGAAGAAAACTCAAATTTCTCTGTTTTTACTCTAAAAGTTTGCTGACTGCTATAATTTTATTTAGGAATATCAGCGTAAGGAAGGCTGGATATAAATGACTGAAACAATTTTCAGATTTGTATTCGTAAAATATTTTGAAAACCTCATTTACTTTTGCTCCAAAGCCACAATTATATACTACTTTGTGTCCCAAAATAAAACACGATGAGGGTTGTATTTGTAAGGTGACAAAATGTGAAAAAGTTGAAGCCACTGTAACCTCAGCAGTGTCTGCTTTTAGTTATTCTCTCAGAAAAAACTACCCACCTTCTTCGCTCTCGTTGCTTTCGCGTTTTAAGTCACACTTGGTAAAGCAGGTCCGTGGATAAGTTGTTTGTCATTGTTGTAAAGTGCAGCGTCTGAACATTGTTCCAGGTGTAAGAGAATTTTTTCTTACCTGTTATAAATGCGCTGTTCGCCAAGCTGCTTTCAAAGCACAGTATGCTCCACCTGAACTATTATTTTTAAGGGTTTGCAATTACAGAAACAGCAATCCCTTTATCTGAGGAGGACTCCTCAGTGTAACATTCGATTTGCTGAATAAATAATGTTATTTTTAGCAATTGCAGTGCTGCAAAAGAAAAAAAGAAAAAAAAAAAAGAATTATTTTTTCATGACTCAATCTGTAAGATAAAATGAAACAGGTGGGAAATTGATTTGGACTGCAAGCTGCCAGATGCCCATCACTTGCTCTGGATTACGTGGCAGAGTGGGCCCGGGGACTAGTTTCACTCATATTATATTCAATGTTGTTTCCGTTGTGGTCACAGGGGCAACTAAGCCATTAATATTACACAGTTGCACCAATGGCTCGGATGAATTATTGAGATTCTCTTATTGGTCTTTAATATTATATGCAATTCATCTGCAAGGTCTGCTGTGGTTTTAAGATGAAAGCAGCGAGCATCTCCTGTTTCGGATCTTTATGGTGGACAAACCAGAGCCTGCTGGTGGAACTGCAGCTGCCTCTCAGCACCACGTCACGCTCTATATAAGTATATCATTAGAAAAGAAATTGCCAAGAAGACTCTTTCTCCATCACTGTCTTCGTTTGAAGGGCATTTAGCTGTCCAAAGGCAAACGCCTCACACGCGCGCAGGCACACACACACACGCAAACACACACTCCCGATTGTGGCGCCCGGAGCCTCTCGGAGAGCGGCTGGCGGTGCAGCAGACAGGAGAGGAAAAAGAGTGAGAAATAAGAGAGACTGCGAGAAAAGCCTTCGTCTCACAGCAGACCTCACACTGGGTTCTGTCACTACAGATCAAAATCCCCTCAAAGCCATAGATCACTTCCACTAAAGTTCACATGTTTCACACTTAGGAACTGTTTACCAGACTCAAAGACTCTATCTGCACAGCACACACTCACAGAAACACACAGACAAGCACGCATGCACATCTACTAATGCAGATAGATCTGAAGAAGAAAGATGGAAGGTTTTCAATCTAGAGCCAAACCGTACTTAAAAATTTATCATATATATAAAAAAAGAACAGTGGCTCAGTGCAAACAAATATTTACACCTCTATGGCGGAGCAGTGCTCAGCCCAGTACAAAGAAATGGTGTGATGGCAGCTCTGCCTACAAGTGAGCTGACTGGTGTGACAACCAGATGAGTGTCTGCCCCTTTTTCTCGCTGAATACCTGTCAGTGCCTGCCGACTGCTAACGCACACCCACGTAAACAGTTGGTGACAGTCTACCTCCGAAAAAAGTTACTTTCCTGCATTGTTGAGCCGTTACGGCCATTAGAAGAGGCCCTAAATGGATCTAGGAACAAAAAGACAACATGCTATTCATTTTGTTTTATGTGTTAAAATAAGTAGAGGAATATGTCAATGCACTACATTTCTTGGTAAAACTAACTTGATTGAGGGGAGTGGTTCCCAAACTTTGCAACTTCTTGCCCAAAAGATAAAAAGACGTGCCGACAGGTTGAGCATACACGCATTTTTAGTGAGTTGGTTAAAAAGTGGTGCAATTATGACACAATTAGCAATCAATATGATAGCCAACATGTTGCTTTTATCTTTATTTAAGTCCTGTTTTTGTTTTTATGTGCAACAACATTTCTAAAATGGCCCCGACTTTAAGAACCATCAGTACAGGACATATGTCAAAGATCTGAGTGGTTCTGTCATTTTTGAGAATAATCTAAATGGACAGTGTGGATTCGGTTCCGATTGGAGGCTTAGGCTGCTTAATTCCCATTTTATTCCCATGCAAGTCGAACCTCAATGACCAAACTGTTTGCTCCAACGCATGACTATCCTCGGCACTAAACTGTTTATTTTTGAGTTGGAAAGAAGGGACCTCATGAAGTCTTTATCGACAGGACTTATTTATATTACGTAATTGAAATGTCCCAAAACAAGAACGCGTCTCTGCTTTTAAAACATATCAGGAGCCAACGACAAGTGGGAAAAAAAACTAATATAGCCAGAGGCAAAAGAACCAACAAGAAAAACTGTTGTGAGGAGAAGCTGTGATACACAAAGAAAATGTAACAGTTGCCTGTGTCCATCTGTGTTCAGTTGGAGAATTTGCAGCCTGCTCTGGATGAGACACCATGCAAGTTAAACCCAGAAAGGAAAAGTTCAGTGTCAAACAGACTGGTGACGGTTAAGACACTTATTTGATCTGCATTGGATTTGCATGAAAAGCAAGTGGATTGGGGGAGTAAGCCTAACTAACTGCACCACTGGCGACTGTCCCTTGACATCAACTGTTTAAACCAGGCCTGAAACAACACTGGTGAGACTAAAAGGCACCACGCTATGACTGCAGTGTGGTGCAGGGAGGAAACCTGTCTTTGGAAAGTCCTCTGCATGAGAGAGAAATGTCCCCCTCATCTCAGATAAGGAGCTGATGAGATGGAGTGATAAAGTCAGTGCTTCTCCTGGGTCTTATCTGATGCTGTTATCTGACTGCACAGCACCCACCATCTCGCCATCTTTACACCCTTTAAGCACCTCTCTGAAACACTCACACCAGCATCATCACATACACAGACACACACTCTCACGGGTGGCGTCTAACGCTCAAACATTCTAAACACCGTACCAGCTTATTGATTACTTTGACACGCTCCCATTGTTGAACAGATGGTACACCTAATATCATGTGAAATGGAACTGTTCTGTGTTATCTCATGGGGAAAGGACATAAAATGACTGTTTTCTCACTTCTTTTTTGTGGGGGGAAACGGCACCAAAGAAGAAGCTATGAACTTACCTCTATGTCGGTTAGTAGTCTTATCAAACATAAGCATGGCGTCGTCAACCTGGAAGACACAAGAGCAGCGTTGGCATTAGCTTAATCTTTGCACCGAGTGCCTCACATCACCTCCTCCCCATTCAATCTCATCTCATCTACTCGCTGTAATTACTCTTAGAATATATATCCTTGCTGCTTCACACTTATTTCTTTCTAAGCACCTCTCTCCCACGCAATCATTCGGTGATCACAGGATTATCGTCAGGTTACCGCTCCCCCTCCTTCATTTGTGCGCTGTAATTTTAGATATTACAGGAAATTATGCAATCTCTGCGGTGTTACTCTTTGTCTGGATTAGAGTGGCGACAGGGGAGAAAATTAACAATAATGGCCAGCGGTTTAAAAAAAATAAAAAGTGGAAACAGTGTTGACATTATGCTTCTTTTTTTTTTATTATTATTATTATTTTGACAAACGCCAACGTCCAGTCTTGGAGAGAAGAGTGACAGATAGACACATTACACTAAGCGGGAGAGAGACAAATGGGACCCTTCCTCATCTCCCGGCCTCAGCAGAAGCAGCATCCACAATAATATCATCCTTCATCATGTCCAATAAAGCCACACACAGACAGACAGCGCTTCTTCTTCAGACATCCCTGACAAACTCATCTTTCTATAACTCTGATGAAAAGCTTAAAAAACCGACCGAGGCATGCTCATTTAGCCTGCGATTCTGTCTTGGAGAGAAAAGGAGAGCGGAGAGCATCAGCGGGTAGAAACAAAGAGGGAACGCCGTGCGCTTCTCACTCCCCGGTTATGGTCTCTAGGTGAGCGTAACAGTGCACAGAGGAGGCTTAATGCTGTGCACAAGCGTGCACGCATCTGTGTTTTTCACGGGAGGGCTGAAAAGCTTCGGGAGGAGATGGAAACAGACAAGAATAGGGGTCTCGCTCAAGCCGAACTGTCTGATTGGATAAAGAGAAGTGCCTGGCAGCCAGGCAGACTAGCGCTGGCACACTATTCATGCCACCCTCTTGCCACACATTTGGCACACAAGACGTTGGCACAGCTTGTGGGGCCCCGGTTACTTGCTGCACGGCTCACAGGCCACATGCGGCTCCAAGGCACTTCATTTGCACCTCCCTAAAATATTTCCAATTTGGCGGAAAAAAATAGAGGGCAACGCACGGGGACCTTCAATAACCTATATACACAGTTCACCTAATTGTAAGTCGCTCATTATTCTTGTTAGGAAAGGGAGAATAGAAATAAGCAATTTGTAGATTTGCTCGCCAAATCTGGTCTCCAGGTGTGTTTTGAGGAGTTTTTTTTTTTTTTTTTGTGTTGTTGAATTTGACATAGGAATAATACCGCTGGCTTACAGGAACCAAATGCAACAGAGTGAAAAAAGGAGGATTTTTGGTGATGATTTATCTTTGCTCAAACAACTAATACAGAGAGAGTACTACCATTTCTGATGTTATTTTAACCCGGAATGATTGGACTATATCAGGGGTTAGCAATTAGTGCAACATGAGCAACTTCAATAATGTTAGCAAGTCGAATTTATATGTACATATACACAGTTGCGTCCAATAATCTAGAATAAATGACTAGATGAGTCTCATTTGTCTGATTAAAAGTGCCTTTTGAAAATAACCTATAACCTATAAATGGGTATTAAACATACTTTTTATTAAGCTCACATTATTGGCTAAACAGCCTGAGAGGAAAATGAGAGACATAGCCAACCCCCCACCCTCCCAAAAGAAAATGGGCCATATATATAGGGTATAAAGTATGGTAGAGGGAGACTCCTCTTTGGTTTCTAGATGAAATGCTTAGATATGCTTGCATTAGCAGAACAAAAAGTAAAGACAAGCAAAATATGCAAGGGATTCACAATAAAGATCTAGACACTGGCGTATGAATTCAGCCGAGCTGCAGAAGAATCCTCTACAGTCGCTAACTAAGTTATGTTTTGCCCTGAATTGTTTGTTTTGCTGGGAAAACAGCAGAAGCACACAACAATGTGGTAAAAACAATAAAGTTTCAGTGTGTGAAAAATGTTCTTTAAGATGACTACGTGGTTAGATATCATTATTGTGGTGTACAAATAAAAAACTGCCGAAGCAATATCGCCCACAGTAACAGTTTTTTATAAACAAGCATTTATATTGTCACACGTTGTAACCTCTGTCTAATACCAGGCAATCAAATGGAAATCACATTAAAGTGAGAGGGAGTGGGATAAGTGAAATTTGTAGTACTAAGGGTTATGATTTTATTGGCGGAGTCTGAAGAACGGAGAACCCTCGTGTTTGTTTATCTTCACTACAATAACTCCATTGTTCTGTTCGGTACCACTTGATCACACACCGTTGTCCAATTAAAAGGTGAGAGAACTTTTGTTCGAGCCACTGTTTTTTTTGTGTGTGTTTTTTTCCCCTCCCTTCTCTCTCTGTGGATTTCTGCTCATAAAACCAGAAACGGTTTCTTATGTCTCCTATATTTGACAGCGTGAAAGCTGCACTGCAGAACTAAGATGGAATGGCATGTTTACCAACTATGGTAAACGTTTCATTTGACAAGCGTGGCCGACGGTTTGTGATCACTTACATGGGAAGACGGAAATTTATAGCATTTGACTTCTGTCACCTAATGCCAGTAATGCCGGAACAGCCAGAAGAGATGATACTTTATGCATCAGTAAACATGCAGACGAAACGCCAAGAAAAGCATCTCGGTTTGCCTTAAGACATGAAGAAATAGAAGGGTCTTTATAAAACACTACTGTTGTCAATTAAAATCAACAATCCAATCCTACTGTTGCCTTCGTATCCACTTTGCACTTCTTGAACTTAGTTTGGTGTGTAACTTTTTATAATAATTGAAGAGCTGAATATGATTGATCATGTTGGGAATCGTGACCTCAACAGGCAAGGCATTGAGCTCAAATCTGACATTTGGACTCGCATAACATCTGTTCTATAACATTTTCAATCCATTCCAAACATTTCTGGGAGATTCCAGGATACAGACGAGCATACCCATCTTTTGAATCTGCTGTATTTTAGTTGCCACTGACATCAAATTTCACCCCAATACATGACATAAAATTGGGGTTTCAACATTAATCTTCAAAATATCTATGGCTGACACCGCTTTAAAGATCAGTGTCAGGAGTACATGAATTAGCTGCCGTGGATTTTAGACAGAGCAAAGCTGCATTTTCTCATTCTGTTTATATGAAAAACAAACAAACAAAAAATCTTCACACCCCAGTTAAAATATCAGGTTTTGGTGATCTAACGAAAATGGGTAGATTTAAATAAATTGGTTGAATGTTTATTCACTCATCTATTATGTGTAATCATAAATGTATCATTACACAAGCCCTTCCTTCCCCTACTCTGCTCCACCAGACTAGCGGCAGCAGTAATTAGCAAACTCCTGCTGAGCTAGTCACACAAACTACTTCTCAGTCCAATGCTACTAAGAATGGCTGTAAATGGGATAATGGTGGAGCATTGTTGTGATGATGTGCTGTTTCAAAAGTTCTCCAAATCTTTCTGAATTTGAAGACATCTTGTACAGCCTCAACAGCCCACTGACCTTCTGTCAGATTTGGTTCCGAAATTAACCCAAGACATTTGTAAATGTACACTTCCTGGTGATGCCATTCTTTTTGATTTATTCCATTTGATTAATCTAAAAATTCTGGTTTGAATGGCAGAGAAGTAACCCCAGAGCATGATGCAGCTACCACCATATTTACACTCCCACCATAGTATATATTCCTATAGCATTGCAAATTTTTTTGTACCCCTTGTGATCTCTGTGCAAGCTTTGGCTTTACCTAAAGAAAGCCAAGTAGCAAATGACAATAAAACCCCCCTACAAAGCTATGCTTTATTATTGTGTTGTCTGATTCTCTACAACTAATAGCAATTCAGGTAAAATTTTACACTTTGACATTAAATGATGATCTTTTCTGATGATAAAAACTTGATTTTGACATAGGTGTGTAGGCTTTCTATCCATGTATAAATGTACTGAATTCAATACACATCACATAAATTTAACAGAACCCGAATAATTATCAATAGTAATCATTCCATTGTTTCTTGCATGTCTTGGTTCGTCAATGCTTTACATACGTTGTCTTTATAGGTTGGCTGATGGCCCATGTGGAATTTTTACGACATAATGGAAGTTTGAGTCTGGAGGATTTTTCCTACATAACAGCAAAAAAACAAGCCCCAGCGAGATGACTATGCATAATGGCATTTATATTATGAGGTCAACGGAGTCTTTCTGCTGCTATTAAAGTTAACAGATGAGACTCTTATTAAAGTAGCCTGCAGTATCATCCACCATCAGCCCACTTTGAGCCCTTCAACATGACACTCAAATATCCACACTAATATTGTTACTACTGCTCCTACTGTACAGCCTTTTATAGGCTGAGAGCAAGACGAGAGTTACTCTGTAAAATGAGCTCCGTGAAAGGAAGTGTATTATATAAATGTGAGCTGTGTTGTGACATTACCAGAGAAGGACCATCCTGTCAGTGAGATCTGTCCAACAAAGAAAAGATTCACAGTGAAGCACTGATGAGCACTTTAACAAAGAATGTGCACATCATGTGAGGGTCACACTCCAGCAGGTCATACAACACAGTCCACCCCCCACCTCTCTCTCTCTCTCTTTCGGTCAGTCTGCCAGTCTCTCTCCCTCTCAATGCCACTTGCAGAGTCTATAGAACTATCTCCTGTGCTCCAGGGCTTTTCAATGTAGTTATTCAAGCAGAACACAACTGTGTGCCTCCATCTGATAGAAGGTTAAGGACCTCTTCACTGCTCACAAAAAAGCCCGCCACACAGAGGTGAGGCCGGGCTCACCTCAGGGAAGAAATCTTTCTCTGTCCTCCTCCTCCTTCTCTTTCACTCTTCCTTTTCTCCTGGTGTGGTGAAAAGAAAGGTTCAAAGGATAATGGCTGCCTTATCACTATGTAAAAGGGGAATGGGAACTCCAGCGAAGTGCCTGGCCTTTTGTGGCAATGAAGAAAAGAGCAAAAGTCTATTTCGCCGTGGTATATGCACTGGAACAGTCCATGACCACTAAAAAGGAGACGGTAGCTCAAAGACAGTGAGCGGGCGAAAGGCCGAGCAGCCCTTTAACTAAACCTGCAGGCAACATATCTGAACCACATGACCCCCTCTCAAAAAGGGGCCGGAGAGGCTAAGCTGGGAAGAGTCTCCTTGCTTGTAATATGGCTTTTATTCACAATACAGGTGGTGAAAGATGAGGCCTTCCCTGGAACTTTTTCTAGTTCTACGAAAGGCTATCTTTACCCTCTTTTTATTTAACCAAAATTATAAAATATGTCAACGATTGCACAATACCTTCCATTAGAGCTTACTCCTCCAAGTCTGCAATGCAAGCTTGAAGTAAAACTGAACCACGCCAATTCGTGGTTGCAGATTTTTCAGTGGTGGATTACTCCAAATTGTTAACCCAATCGTTTGCAGGATTTGGCTTAGGGCACACCAACAATGTTCAATGGAAAATCCAGCTGAAATACCTTGGTGCAATGCTTCTTAACGCACCACTGGCGGGCATTTGCAAAGCAGCCAATCCAGGAGCGCTATTTTTTTGGCTCTACATCCAAGAGAGGAAATAAGGAAGTTTGCAGATGTTGGCTGGAGCGGTACTGCTAAGATGGTTTTCAGTATGTGTATCAATGCGTATTATGGTTTATTTGGTGTTTGAACTATTTAGCTATTCCTTTAAGTAAAAAAAACTCATTTGTTTAGAATTGCCTTCGATGAAGTAAACCTTTTACTACTTTATTTTTCCAGTCCAATGTAATGTTTCTTTTTTGTCGGTTCACTGTATTATGCTTTTATTATGCAAAACATTTTGAACTGCCTTGTTGCGAAATGTGCTATACAAATAAAATAAACGTAGATTAGGCAGATTTAAACATTCTTAGAGGGAGTCTGCAGAATTCAACTATTTCTGACAGCTGTGGTCCTTAATCCCTGTGAATAGCGGCACGCTGTTTAACATGTTATTGTTCTGGAAGTCTGCAACATTAGCACTTGTCTAACTGTTGGATATTGATATTACTTTTCATTTAAGATTTCAGGGGTTTAGTTCTGTTAGTGCTTTATGTCAGGCCTATTTATAAGAGTAAGTGTGACTGATCTAGTATTCTAATCCTAAATGTCATATTTTCATTAGTTGTAAGTGGAGAATTATCATAATCACCAGAAATATCAGTCTGCATGTACTTAATTTATATGTGTATTTCACTTAGTATAGTGAGTTACTGCAATAAAGGAACTTTCTAATGATATTAAATTTGATTCAATGTATCTGTATATTTGTCGTTTCAATCCCATCAGTTTTATGAACCTGTTTTTATCTCCCACCAGACCAACATTTAAACAGTGAAAAAATGTGAAAAATGTCTTAATCTCAATGTTGAAGACAGGCAGCAAATAGCACCACTTTAGGTTCACCAAGTCTCCACGTTTATTAGATGCTACCTACATGCCAACTGTTTTTATGGGGAGTAAAGGATAACGCTTCCTGTTTGCTTAATGGGATAAGTGGGATTTTAACTGAAACCATGTGAAACAAACACCGACACAGTTGGGTTCTTCAGAAAAAAAAAAAACAATATGCTGAAATCATATGAAAGCCCCACCTCATGTTCACTGTTAAGTATGTCATAGGATTTTGTAATGCTGTGAGGACATGGGGAACCTTGAAGCGCTCATGGCGTCATGGACTCCTTGAAATACAAGAGAATTTTAAATCAAAACGGGGTGGACTCTGCTGGAGGACTGAAAATGGCTCCAAATATGCGGTTGAATCAACACAGACATGGTTCCCCAGATACCAACATCAACTCTCCACAGTGGTGCCACTCTAGGGAGTCTGTGCAATGAGGAAAGGCAAATATCCCTCTGACTGTATGCCCCACTGCCGTGTAATGTTAAAGAACACCGACTGCTTCTTCTGTTGACAAAACAAGGTTGTATGAGCTATTAATTGAAGGGATGTAAGTATTTGTGCTTCACATTATTATGTGTTAAAATATATTTATTGGTATAAGTTTTTTTTTATCATCTGAAGATGTACTAACATGTTTCCAAATATCTCTGTATGAGATTATCCTACAAGAATAAACAATAGATTTATTTTAGAAGTGCTCAACTATTTCACCTACTGCAAAGCTCTTTGGTTAACTTAGTGGTTATTGTAAAGGGTAATACAAACAAATTTAATATTTATGACTTAATTCCATCCAGATAGCCATTGGTTTTATTCACTAATACCTTACATTGATAACAAGAGACAAAAACATAAACAAACTTTTCATTAGCATATTAAAGTACAACTGGTATCCAATAAAGCCTTTACTTATTGTACTTGTTTGTTAAATAAATTCAGATTTTTTTTATTATGAATAAATAAATAAATTCATAAAAAAGCAGACACCAGATGAGCCTTTTTTTTCCCAGTAGTACATCACTGTTTATGGGTTTGATGCTTGCAATCAGTTTGAGCACTTCTGTCATGTTTGCACTCAGTACCACTCATGCGTTATGGTAAGGATTTTTTATTTTTTTTTTGCTTTCAAGAAAGAAAAGGTTATGTTCCACATTAAACATAACTCTCCTGGAGTTTGCTGTGCTGAACAAAATTGCCCGTCCATGTAGGCTCACGCTTTAAGAACAGAGTCCCTTTTGCCACCTTGTGTAATTGCACAGGCTTAAGGGGAGCAAAATTTTGCCCTCTGCTCCTTGTTAAACCACCACTTGTAAAAGCACTCAAGCGTGGATGCAGCACACTGCAGCTGAACATTTCTCAGACAATGATATAGATTTCCGCTACACAAGAACAATTGAAAGGGTTGTCACAAATTTGTCCATTGTCACTGGGTCGCTATCATCTCGCTGTTAATTGCCATCATTGTAATAGAATATTAGATGCTGCGCAGCAACGGGAGTGTTGATGAAGGGGCTCACTTTTCCCCTTGACCGTGACCCCAGTGAGTCATAGTTGTGATAATAAAGTGATACTTCGGTGATCCCTGTTGAATTATCTCTCCACCCTTTTGTGTCCCCTCTGCTGCGAGGCAGTGGAGCAGATTTTGCTGTAAAACGCTTTCTCTAGAGATGGCCACAACTCAGCCCTCTTGCTCAAAGACTCTCAAGGAAAATGGATCTTGCCTGCAAGGGGGCTTAAACAAGGGTCCTCCAGTTAAACAGTGGCCTTTCCCCCTAAACATGTAGTTTTCTTGCTGAAGGCCACATTACTTGTGTGTACTCTTTGTCTTGAAACCTCTTGCACAAGGCATGGGTTAGTTCACTGTACAATGACAGAAAATGGGGTTTAAAAAGTTAAAAGTTTTAACTCATTCTCCATTTTGCTGTTCTTTAGACCTTCTAATGAGATGCCAGAAGTATAAAAAGAAACAAGATTTTTCCAGCTATGCACCTATGTACTTGTTGCTGTGCACTGCTGGTCAGCTACCTGAAAGATGGCTACTGTGCTTCTCTTGGCTTACAAGAAAAATATAGAAATATAGGTGCAGAAACAAAATGTGTCACCAGTAAGTTGATACGTTTTCTCTCTCTTTTTATTTCGTTCTTCATTAGCAAAAGCATAAAAAACAGCAAACAGAAAAAAAGAGACTAATACTCCTATATATTTTCATATAGAGTTTTTTGCATCTTGCCGTTTTCCTTTAAACACCATCCATTTCACCCAATTTTTCTGATGGTTTCATGTATTTCATATTTTAGTCACAACTGTTAACTGAGGTTACTGAACAGAATGTACATCTGATTTTAGAGGTACTATCTACATGTACATATCTATTTTTTTGAAGCATCACCTATGTTTATTATCCAATTTTAGCAACATATTTATTGTTCCACTGAAATGATCTCTTCATAGCAAACATGATATATACAAGCTTGCTGTACTCAATAAAGAGTAAAATAGCGAAAAGGATAAGTATTAATCAAAAATAACAATTTATAAGCTAATACTACATTTATTACCTTTAGTTTACAATTTTGCTGAGTTTATGGATCAAAAATGTATAAAATATATTAACTGCAATAGGAATTAGTGTAAATGTTTCAATTTTGAATAAAAATAAGAATGTATATTTTATTTTATCCTTTTTGTCATAAAATGAGTTTTTTTTTCTCAAGGTTAACATATGGTGAAGGTCTTATATACCCCCATGCCTATTTAGCACTGTGAATTTGCCATGAGATGTTTACATCACTTCATAGATCTATGCACAAATAAAGAAAAATGCGTAGCATAAAGTCTACACGTAAGCAGGGGCTTAACAAGAGAATGGCAGCATCACTCTAAGGTCACTGTCTGTGTCTCAGGCCTTTGTTCCTCTGGTATCAGATATGATCTATATCAGTGTCTCCCCAAATTGCAGGAGAGCTCCTCTGTTAGCCTTCAGCTGTGAGCCGAATGTAAATGTGCATTTGACACCTATCTAAATCGCTGTCATAATTCATTTCCAGAGATCCTAAATCTCCCCCCTGTCACCTGGCACCTCTGCTGTTTTCCTGTCTAAAAACAGAGCACATTAGCCTTTATTGATGTGTTTGTCCTTTGATACATAATTCATCACTCAACAACTTTTTTTTTTTTCTTTTAGGGAGGGTAATTATCGTGCCCCTTTTGGAAGCTGCTCCATCACACAGAAACAGACAAGGAAGTCTTGCGTGGTATCTGGTTAGTCTCTGTCAAAATAATCAAATGCATCTCTTATGGTGCTGAAACATGATAGTTTACAACATCATTATGTTTTAACAGTAATGCATGGTTACAATCTGGCAAAATTTTGTAGATCGACTTTAACCAGTGTAGACCAGGAAAAAAAAAAATGTTCTTGCATCAAAACCAACAATTCCCACTTTTTTTTCTAGTGGGAATTGGACCAACCAACAGGATCTTCTTGGATTAAATTTGCTTTAAATCTTGTAAAAAATCAGATAAGATTTAAAGACATGACCAAGGAGGTAACCAACTGACCATCAAACTTTTTTCCAGTGAATGTACCGTCTAAAAATGTAACAGTTCGCTTCGATATTCAACATTCTTCAGAAGTTATAGCAGATTTAGAGTCAGATATTTAAGAGAAATCTATTTATTACAGTACATTAAATACTATAATAAATAGTTTATGGGTCATTCAAGCTGCAACAGAGTGAGAGAGAGCAATACTGCAGGAGATAAAAATAAGACTAAATGTATTAGAGACAAGTTTTAGCATCCTGAGATGCCATGCAACATGCCAGATTTGGATATAGTGGAAAATTTAGTAAACTCCAGAGTTGAAGTGAGAATGTATACTGTAGAGAGATAATTTTCAAACTAAGTTTTTCCAGCAACTTTTCACTCATGCAGTGGAGTGTCCCTGCTTCTGCTCCTAACATAACTATTTAATTAGCCCTCCACTTCCTTGAATAGTCATGACTGATGATTGTTTATGGAACCACCTCACCTCGGTTGACAAATTCAGGATTTATTAATCTCTTAGGGAGAGAGCAACATCATTTTCATGCTTTACATGCTTTGTTTACCATAGATGTTAGTTCAGGGAAAATCTTTGAATTGAAGATGCTTTGATTAAGTGGTTTAACAATCAAATCAACAAAACTGAATCTGAAGATCCAACATAATGTGAGTATTCCTTTTCTGATGGTTGTCATTTTTGCCATATTTTTTTTATTTTGGAATGGACAGTCTGAAGCTAATTCAACTATTCCTCAGCTTTAACTCCCCACTCATTCTGTTGTATGCAATTATTAATGATCTACACCAATGGTAGAATGTCAACACTTATTCTAGTAACTTCCCTTCATGTTGACATTAACAAAATGGCTTGAGAGAAACAGCTCAGGAAGACTATTCCTCAAATCTGTCAGGGTTACATATTTATGAGGTCCCCTGCTCAGCATCCAAGGAGGTCGCTATGGTGATACAAACTGATGTATATTCTAACAAAGAACTTTGCGTGTCAGAGGCTGCCTTGGAGCGCCGCTGAAATGGTTGGCGCAGATTTCACCGCCGTGCCTGTGCAGCTTTCAGATCGGCAAATACACAATTAAAAAGACAGTCATGCTGAGGCCACTCTAATCAATGCAGCGTTTCACGGGGATGTAATAAAAGAGTGATGGAGTGATGCCTTCAGGAGGCTGCTGTATTGTTAGGGCACACAGTAACACTGTTGTGCCACAAAAATGGTTTTATTAGCGTGACTCTGCACAAGTCTGCTCCTTTTAAAACAAAGCTGTTAAAAATGAGTCATATCCAGATGCCACTTTCTTATAACTGGAAAATATTTTTGGCAACGAGAGTTTTATGGGTGCATCATGCAAATGTAATATTCGTCACCCACAGATTTCTGTTTATCCGCTATTTTCTCACTTTGAGCTGAGATTACATTTAGGACAGATTTTATCTGGTCTTCTCCACACCAGCCATCTGCGTTTGAGAACATATTGCACGATTTGGATAAAAGCCAGTGCACTTAATAATGCACAGAAAGAGCATTCAAAAGTATAAATTAATACTAATGTTTCAGTGATTCATTAAATAGAAAAGACCAGACATGGAGAAAAGACATTCTTCAGCTGTCTAAGACAAATACCCCCAGCTGAGACAGTAATTCCAGGCTTAAGTCAAACAGGAAATTGTTTATATGGCTGTGTCTTTCTTTCTTCCCGTGTGAATCCAACTCCAGTCTGCTTTGAGGTCTGGCCGTATCATGGCCTAACAGAGGCATGTCCACACAGTTGAGCTCTGCCTGTTTGAGGAAGTGGGACTTGGCCTCATCCATCAATCCGCCTGTCTTCCATTGCCAAGCTGCAGGGAACTACCCATTATGGAGTCATTTTATTAATAGGGCCCCTTTTCCTCTCTGCCACACTCTTGGAGAGTGCCTCCTCATTCTGTCAGAATGGAGTATGCCTGCGAGCCACCTCCATGAAACTGCTGCAACAGGACCCTCCCTCACTCTCTCCCCTGTGAAAGCTCAAGCTGGGAAATATTGTGCTTTCAAGCTAAAATAGTATTTGGAGAGGTGAGCGATCCCTTAGCCCTAGAGCAAACAGTTTAACATTGAGGACTTATTTAAAATGATGTCCTACCTCCAGGAAAGCCAATCAGATTTCTCTCATTGTAGGCTTGCACAAACACGCGCATACACATACGCACACACACACACACACACAGAGAGAGAGACGTGCAACAGACGTTTTACATCACGCACCCCGTTTTCTCCCTCCCCCTTGTTAATGTAAATATAGCTTCGGGCAACATTGACTGCAGGGCAGACAAAGGTCAGAGCGTACGGTAAAATGTTTGGGGAGAGCGAGAGAAAACAGTGCAAAAGGTGAGAGGCATGACTGGGAAAAGCTTTGTTTAAAAGGGTTAAACGTAGGTGAAGACGCAGAATATGAATAGATCTGTTGATGCTGTTCTCAGTGAATATAATCAGATAAAACCCAAGCATTTTCGAGTATAAAACAGTCCAATTACACGTTCTGCACGCTGCCTCCGTGTAAGGCAAACCCGGGGTTTAGATTCCGTCCAGCTTTCTACACCTGTCAGAATCAACATGTAGAAAATATCGGCTGACTCAGTGATATTCCCGCACAATTCAGACAGAAGCTGAAATGTTTCCAGCACCTCAGCGGCTAACACGCCTGTCTATCTCAGTTTTTTTTTTTTTTTTTTTCCTTTTTGTTTTCATTTCACTGTCAGTTCTAAGCTGAGCAAAATGGAAACAGTACCTGACAAAGCATACCGTGCCCTGCTAAAGTATTTATATATATATATATATATATATATATATATATATATATATATATATATATATATATTTTCTTTTTCAGTGCAAACACAAACATTTTATTGGGATTTTTGCAACAGGCCAACACAAAACACTGCATAAATGTAAAATGGAAAGAAAAGAAAACATACTTTTAAAAATGCTTTCACAAAAATAATTTGATAATTCTTCATCCTCGGTGCAAATCTTGACAAAACCGTTTTGTTTTTTGTTTTTTTTTTGTCACAAATGTAACTGTGAGACTTTTAGAATACAGTCATAATGAATAATTTAGAATATTACAGAAAAGTTCATCTTCAGTAACTCGTTTCACAACCTGATATTTTCAATCCTTCGTTTGGTAATTTTCCACTTACAGATTAAAACATTACATCAGGCCAATACTTTTTATTTTTAATACAGAAATGTGGGCTTAATGAAAAGTATGTGTAATACCTGCTTGAAGGTTGTTTTTCTCTAAAAAAATACTTTTAAAATACTTTTAATATGATAAACAAGCCTCAATAAAAATGTAGGCTATTGGCTAGAAAGAGATCATTTTATTTTACCCATTTTTTTCATTTACAATATAGTTCAAGTTTAGTCAGCTTGAATTAGCGTGTCTGCGCAAAGAAGATTCCATGTCTTGCAACAAGTTCTGAATAGAGTTCAGGTCTAGACTTTGACTAGGCCATTTTAACACATTAAAATGTGTTCATCTAAATCTCATCAGACCTCTGGCTGCATGTTAAAGGTTATTGTTCGGCTGAAAGGTCTCAAACACTTTGTAACCTGCCTGATACTTAGCTTCATCTATCTTACCACCAAATATCATCAGATTTTTTGTCTCTCCTGAAGAAAGGCGTCCCCACAGTATGATGCTACCGCCACCATTTTTTACCGTCAGGTAACACATAGCATGTTGAACAAATTTTTTTTTTTTGTTTTCGTCTCAGCTGACCAGAGTCTTCCACGTGTGTACTGTGTATATTTCATGGCTAAACTTAAAATAAATATTTACTTTTGGCATTTTTCAGAAATGTCAACCAATATTTGTCATAATGTGGATCTGAAAAATAGGTTGTTCTAGTAGTAGTAAAAGAACAAAAAATTGTGATACTGTTTTGAAATGCCCATTAATATGGTAGTAATTTGAACCCTCGGGATTCAGATTGTATAAGGTTGGATAAGCACTGGTCTTTCACATAAGTGCGCAAACGTTTGGGGCTATAACAACAAAGTGTGAAAAGGGGGTTGAATACTTTTGCTGGCACTATAAGACTAACACTGGTAACACCCAATCTAACCCCCAATTCCGACTACGTGGCAAAATAAGCACACACCCAGTCGTAAAATACTTGGTCTAGTGAGCTACTTTCTTTGGAGCAAAGCAGCCACAAGCCAGATATTAACCTAGACCAGCCTGAAAGAGAGCGTGTAATTTTCTCTGATCGTGTCTTTGCTCTTTTTCAGCTCTCTTAGCTCAAATTTGTGGGCAAAGACTTGGCCTTGAATTTGAGAGGTGGCATTCAGTTCTCATTGTCGGCGATGAGTATACTCAGGAATTCAAGAGGCTTCTAATACATCGCTGAATACCGCAGCTTAACTAAATGACTGAGTAATGCTTTATACAATAAACCTTTACTTACTCTTAATAATCATCTAGAAAATGAAACCCAGTAACTGGCTGCCCATATTCATGAGTCAGAGAAAGCCCCCATTAATGGTCTGTTCAAATGTTCAGTGATCCGATCCCAAAACGTCCCTGTGGAGACAAGGTGTGCATCGTGTACTTTGATATCAATAGGCGAACAAGAGGGATCTAACAAACTGCTCACCTGAGCTGAATAGCATTTATTTCTTTCACAATGGACACCATTCTAATACCTGCTGTGTTTTACTTAGATTAGGCTTAAGCTTTTTCTTTAAAGGCCATTTCAACGATTTGACATTTCTCCCAGGATTGGGAGAGAATGAGCCTCGATAAAAACTTTCTCCCCCCCACCCACACCCCCTCCTTCTCATGCAAAACACTTTCATCTGTCATTTTGTGATAGTCCGTCTCTCTTTGTCAGCACAAATACGGGAGCCCCTATTTGAATATGGTAACACATCCCTCTATTTATTAAAGCTTGGATTAACATGACAGGAAGTTTTGTCTGGGGGCTCTTTAAGATGGCTCAGAGAGGCAATCTGGTGACAGTAATAGGATCCAGCTAATATACTTGACTGATGCTCCTTTCCCTGTGTTATAAAGCAGAACAATGGCGGTGGGGTACTGGGAGTGAATACATTGTGTTTTCGAAGTCATGTGTGTGTGTGTATGTATGCGTGTGTGTGTATCTGTGTCCCCCGTGGGGCAGGAGGGGGTGGGGCCGGTGCACTAATCAGGCAGAATACCATCACTTAGCAAATATAAGAGCTGAAGAAATAAAAATACTAAAAGGTCACGGAGCAATTCCATCAGGAAAACTACGCTACAATTAACTCAATAGACAAAGGCTCTGACATTAGTGAGAGCTATAATAATGTTCTACTCCAGAGTCTGTAAAGTTGGCAAAGATTTGTTAAAGGTTGGCTTTAAAAGAAACAAACAGATCACTGGGAGATTCTTATTCATCTTTTTCAAGAAACGTCTTTCCTACGTTATGTTTACGTTTGATGTCGAGTCTTCAGGGAATTTTTGGAGTTTTCATATGTTATTTTTGTCTTCTTTTTTTTTTAATCTGGCTGTAAAACTAACAAAACCACAGATCAATCGTTTATCCTTTTAGGCAAAACTGATAAACTAATGATCTTAATTTATTGAAGAAGTTCCAAGTTACTGAACATCTTTAAGCTCAGAGGTTTCACGAGATGTCATCATCTGGAGTAGCTTAAAACAGACATTCATGCATGTCAGTTTGTTTTGGTTTTTCTGATTCATAAACCAGATTATAAACAAAATATTTGGGAAAAAAGTAGTTGTTTACTTGATTCAAATTAAGAGAAAAAAAATACCAAAACAGAACAGTACCAACATATTTTGTGTGTATATATTCATTTCTCTATTCGGTTATGGTACAAAGAATAAACACCCTTAAGATAGTCCAGGGTGTTAACATAGACGTAACGTTCTTTTTGTTACCAGACTCAAAATTGTAGTAAGCCTCTTTAAGTGTAAAAAAAAACAAAACACCATCTTGTATGTCATTATTTATTGTGGGCTTAATTATACTTTAATTTAATGGTTGTATAATCCCCAAAATTATTTTTTTTATTTTAATTAAAATTAAAAAAATTTTGACTACAGGTGATCAAATGCAGTTCAGACACATTAAAGAACTTTAGCAGCTAGTAGTTAGCCGAACATGCTACCCTTCCAGTGTAAGTCGACTATCTACAGAATGCTGCAACTTAAGAACTTCTTCCTTAAATATCAAAATCAGACTTTCAAATGTGGTGACACTTAAAGCACCTTAAGTTTCAAAGGAAGAGCTACTAATGTGGAAACGTAGACTTAACTTCACTAGATGAAGCCTAGCAGTCAACAACTAGTGTGACACTTCATCTTCTTTGTTGAGAATTATTTTTGGCATTTTAATATCACAAAATCCTGCCTCCAGATTGAAGTACTTCCTTCTAGTTTTATTCAGAAATGAGGGCAAAATGGAAAGGTTTGTGAAAAACTAAAACCATTGATGCGCAGAAAATAGTTACAACCATACAATTCCAAAGAGGTGTACTTATAGTTAGACGCTTGTAGATATATGAAAATGCAAAGAATAACAGATGAACCTAAAAATGCTTGAGGACTAAAATATGTACCGTAAATCCTAACTTTCTTTTTCCACATGTTCTATTCTCAGTTGTTGAGCATGGTTGTTTTCACAAATCCACAGGCTGGCAACAGGTTTTGCCATTATCTGTTCCTCTCCAGATTAGTTTTTCCTGCAGTTTGAGCTCTAGCTGCCAATATCAGCATACAAGAAGGTGCTTGCTCAGACGTATCCATATGTCACAGAGCTATGGATGGACACAGTTTGTGTACACGACTGTGTATGCGTCTGTGCAAGATGGGTGAGCAGATCAAATCCACATCTGTTTGCGAAACCGAGGGGAATCTGTGCTTCCACTGCAAACCTCTCAATACTAATTAACGATCCAGTGATAGTTGCCAAATGCCAACTGTCATTAGCACCCAACAGCACATTATTGCACAGATGTAGATGTGCACACGCTCACACACAAACACTACGTGGTCAACCTTGCTGGACCACCGCAAGCCATCTGTGGTTAGGAGACTTAAACACTGTGATCTGTTTCTGTTTAAAGTACATAAGCATCAGCTGTTGAGGTAAAACTAAACTTGTGAGAGGTAAAACTGAAGAGCCTTAAACAACTTCCGGAGAGCTGGCTGTAACTTATGCCTGTTAAACAGACAGCACTTATAACGTATTCTTTAAGAAGCCATGACAACCTCAATTCTGGAGTTTATAGACCTTTGACTTCTCCACTGATGGCACCATTTTTGTGCTCTCGAGCGCTGTGCTCGGTAACAGCATCTGACAGCTATCTTTGATTTTATGTAGCAGCGATTTCAGCTATGCCTGCCTCGGAAAGGATCTGCTACCGACTCTGCCTCTTGTGTGGTTTTCTCCCTCTCTGCCTGAATCTGTCACTCTGTGCACTAGTGACAGGGTCAGATAGAGAGAGCAAAGTGGGGAGAGTTGCTACACTGCGAGCAGATTAGGGTCTCTCCGTATGGGAGACCCCAGCATGACACCCATGACGGTGACACAGAGATGCCAGTTGGTTCAAATATTCCCGCCCACACCGGCTCCAGCATTGAAGTCCAGAAGCCTCTCAAATGCAAAAAGAAAATGGACCACCAGGAAGGATTAGATTCAGATTTGATTCCAACCATTTCTAATCAACCTGAGATGACACTGACGTCCAATAAAACACCAAAACGAAAAGGCTACAACACTGATTCTCGTTAACCTATAAGGTGTCTTTACTCAGTCACAACAACTGGTAGGGATGAATCAACCTCAAATTCTTCCTGGAAAACTAGACTGCAGCCTTGTCTCGTCTCATTTCTCCTCCTCTCCGCCAGTGCAGCCTGCCTGCCGCCATCTCATGACAGCATCTCGCCATCTCTCACAGCCCTCTGATCTCTATGTCAACAGGCGACACCAGCAGCTCCCACTAACTCAGCACGCACAAGCCCATCTGCAAGGCAAACCGTCAACAAATGCATTTTGCATAGACTCCCGGCTACGACTAATGGCGCAGTTAACGAATTCTCTAAGTGCCGGCGTCTTTACACCTGACGAGGTACCGTCTGAGAGGGTGCCGTCGCCTGCAATAAAAGCGGCATTCGGCGCATATTCTACATGTGGTTGGGCATTTACGAGCAGCAGGTAGGGGGATCAAAGCTGCAGCTGACAGGCCCCTGAAAACACAAAGATTTATTAAAGACATCAAAAATTGGTGCAATGGCTTCTCAGCGGCCTCTTATCTCGACGTGTATGTATACTGGCGGGGGTTTATTAGTCATCAGCGGTCAAGGTGGGAGGCAGCGCAATTGTCCGGCTCAGGTCCAAACTCATACAGAGGTTGTGATGACAGAATCCAAAGCGCTCTGTGGTTACTCAGTGGAATTCAAATGCCAATCCCCCAGCCCAGCGCCATCTCTTCTCCCTCTTCCCTACCCTCCTCTCTCCCCCAGTGTTTGTCAGGGTTGGTGATTAGCTGTCACCCTCTGCAGAGGCAGATAACACCCCACACAGCCTGTTTCCCTCTGGGAGCATGCACACGCGTAGAACAGGGAAACACACAAACAAATACACAAATGTGTGCACATGCATGTAAACTAAAGGCACTTAAAAACTCTGTCAAAATACAGACAAGTGTATCATGTCTGCACATATTTACAAGGACGACTCATTCACGCAGCCTTTCGTTACATTCAGGGTCTCCAGTTGCGTTCAAATCGGGTTTAAAGTCCCCTTTTAACTAATGCAGACATTTTTTCTTACTAAGTTTATCTTGAGATAAAGAAGAATATGGTCTTTGTAGCTGTGCTATTTTTTGTCTGGTGTAATAAGAGGTGAGTTACTGATCTTTAGCGAAGTTGTGATTTTACCGTTACCTTTATAGTCCAAACTGATTCACACACAGCTCAACTCGCTGAAAAATGAAGGAAATAACACTGGTGTGTGTGGGGGACATAAAAATCCTAACAGAGTTTCTCTAAGTGAACCAGTGGAAGATTGACTAACAGCACTGCTATCTCATTTGTCTCTAAATTGCCATGGATGCTGTTGTCAGCTGGATGTCAGATAACCTGTTGGGAATGGCCTGGCCTTCTGTTGGTCATTTCTTGCACAGCTCACTACATGCACAAGTTCAGCACCGGCTGGGCATCTCGTCTCACCGATATCCTCATAGATTTCCTCTGGTGGAACTAGCAGACTGAGAAATTCCGTATTTCCCAGCAGCATTTGAGTTTTCATGTCCAAATAACTTCATAGTGTTTCCATGAAACTTATGATTTCTATACGTTTAGATTCAGTTAAATGATGTTGAAAGAATATAAAGTGAGTAACAAATCAAGATATTCTAGTTATAGGCCAAAACAATGAGTACAAATATTTGCCAGTCTTGAGAATACAGCCAGTCATGTTCAGTCTAGATAATGCTAGTGATTTTAACACATCATTGAGCATAACATTTCATAAATGGGTTTCCCTGCCATTTACTCCTTCCTTGGTGCTTATGGAAGAAATACAAACTCATTGGCTTGAACTGGACACTAAAAATCTTTGAGAGCATTTTATTGTAGCTCTTGAAACTTGAAAAAACATTAACCTATGTGACCTTTATTTAAGGAAAAACCTAATTGTTCTTTCTGTAATACTCCACATGTATCACAATAAGATCATACAAATTACTAAAGAAAAAAAGCATTGTTGAGGTAGTGTGGTGTCATTATGGAATCCTACAGAAAGGGATAAGCAAACCTGAGAAAATATTTTAAAAATGTCCCTTGCATCGATATATATATATCTTTTTATTTTTATTTAATCTAATTGATCAAATAAATTCCCTGCAATTGGTTGCAAATCATAGTGTTAGTCTGTTATGCATAATGTTTAACTCTGTTGGGCATGCACTTTGATTTAAAAAGATGAAGTAATCTCCTGTAATACGGATACTAGCAATTCACAATTATGAGCTTCATCTTTATATTAATAGACAAATTGACTATGGAGTTGACATTTAAAACATTCTTTAGTATCTTCTATGAGCAATGAGCACAGTTAGAGTAAACAATACTAACTATAAATATCAATCTCCATGTGTATTCCCCAGAGTACGCATGGAGATGTGTACTGTGGCCAGCAATGTTTGAATTCTCCTTCGAGTAAAGCTTCTTAAGGGGCAGGCTGAACTGTGGTATTGCTGTACACGGTTCAGCCTTCCTGTTCTCCGGTGAAGAGCTTGCTCTCTCTTTCAGCCTGAAATGTCAAAAAGAGTAGCTTCCTTTAAAATAGCCTTTTACATCTATGCACCCTCTGATGTAATACAAAACATCGTATTCCTACAAAATAGGGGAAGCTTATAATGTTTGAGATCAAAAGGGTAAAACCGAGTAAATTTGCTATGCTCTGTTCCAGTTTTTTGCCAGTACTCTTTTTGCCATCTTGCCAATTTTGTTTAAAAAACTTTTAAGATTTTGTTTCTGGAACCACTGGACCACTTCCAAAGGAACATGCATCATTTAGAAACACACCGAATATACGACTCGTGCATTTGTATCACTTGTGCATTTCCACTTAAACTGGTACGCTTCAAATCAAATAATCCTCATTTATAACCACTGCATAAACTCTGTTCCGATTCATCTCAACCCTCCCCCCATATACACAGAATTCCAATTCACAAAAAAAAAAAAAAAAAAAAAGTAAGTTGAATTTTTGAGGAATCATCAAAATAGCAAAGCGGGACGCGCAAAAAGTGCTGAGTCTGTCAGCCCCTCATGCATCAAGTATTTACTAACAAAGAGAGCTCAGATGACTGGGGGTTGCTATTTCTGAACAGAACGCACAGAGCCAGACAGCCTTCCTGCAGTGTTACTCCAGGTAACATCTGGTGACAGGTGTTGTATGAAAAAAAAAACCTGTGTGTAGATACAATGTGTTACACATTTGCATTTTCGGCATTAAGCGATAGTTGTAAAGCTGTGAGTTAACCTCAGAAAGGTCACAATGACGTAGAAAAATAACGTGCTTTACATAATGTGAATAAAAGAAACAGCATAAGAAAACACAATAATGGCCACATCAGTGTTTCATCAGTGCCTCGGGAAACTGATAAAGCAGGAACTTGTTTAAAAAAAAATAATAAAACAGTAAGAATCTAACACCTTTGAGTGAAAACATGTTCAAGGCTTGTTCTGGCACAATTTCAAACTAATTCCTGTGTTATATGACAAAGAATTTGTTTTTTTTTTTTTTTTTTTTTTTTTAAATATCCAAGAAAAATATTTTTAAAAAACCCTGGGT
>NW_015113715.1:0-27624 GCF_001443285.1 Poecilia latipinna | reverse complement strand
TTTTTTTTTTTTTTTTTTTTTTTTTAAAAGCTCCAAGCAAAATCTATTTGAAACAGCCTGGATGACACCTTTAGTGAAGACAGCAGTTTCCTTTTTATTATTTAATAGGATACACGCACACTCTGATTTCACATCAAAGCTAAAAAATATCCCGGTACAAAGAATAACTCAACGTTTGCTGTATGATATTTTGTTTGATCAAGGGCTTGTACAGGTTTCCGCCCACCTTGTAGTAAGGCTTCCATTTTACATCCGACACTCAGCACTGCACCTTCAACTTCAAATTAATATAGTAGGATAAGATCACCTTGCCCTCTCCATCCCATATCATCTCCGCTGTCACGACACAAAGACGGATTGAAACATAGGAGATAAATAAACAGCACGGCTTTATCTGCTGCCCCTTAAGCAGCTTTACTCGAAGGAGAACTCAAACAATGTTGGCTAATCATGGCGTTTTAGAAGTCAGCGTGCCGTCCTGAAAATTGTCAGGGACAGTAGGTGTTTTCTTAACAGATGACAAGCGTGTTATGAAGGCACTGTAGAGAAATGGGGGGTAACAGGGCAGCGAGGGGCTGAAGAAGTGTTGAGACTGAGCGCAGAAAAGGAGAAGAGGAGGAGGAGGGGGGAGGAACCGGCGGGGACTCGTGGAGCACAGAGAGCACAATAAAGACAGCAAGACAAATACAGACCAAGAAAGACGTATGGGATCATGCCCCTGCTTCTGTGTACATATGGTGCAACGTGCTGGAGCAGAGAAAGACCAATCCATTGATATAAGCCCCTTTGCTCAGGCTTCCTCTTAAGGGTAATTTGGCAGCTAGTCCTCATGTTTGTTGGCAGGCAGAAACGCATGCCCCCAATCATCTACTGATTGCTGAATTATTGCAGACCTTTTTGTTTCTTTTTTTTTTAAAGAAAGAATAGAACAAAACAAAACCCATTTAACAGTATTGGATGAATTGCTCAGGTACTCACAATCTATCTGACAGTAGAAAATAACTTCATGGCTGACATACTGTGCCGTACTGCTGGTTTTACAAGTGTGCATTAGGCTTTACAGCCATAAACATGAAACTCAGCTCGTCTCTTATTGGAGATAGATTATAAATTGTTTCCATGATTTGTTCCTAATCAAGTTTGTCTTGAATTGTTACATTTAGGTCTGCTAGGCAGTGCTTCTTCTCGGCATATGCGGGAAGTGATGCATTTACCATATTAGGAATCTACGTCAATGAAATTACTTTACAGTCAGCAGGCTATATTTATAGCAGATGCACTGTATGGCAGAAGCTGCTCCACGGGAGTGTCTCCGCTGGCGTGCCAAAACAATAAAGCATGTCCTCTCGCAGCCAATTCTTTCTGTGTTCTTCGAGAGACAGCCGCTCCATTGATCCCATTTCGGCTCAAACACGTTTTTTAATCAGATAGCCGCGCAAATGTGTTAAACATATGTTTGGACACAGAGAAGTGGGTAATGCTTTCTGTCCACGATATCCAAGCGGGCCCTCGCTCCCCTCCACCCGTTCTAAACAATATGTAACTAACGAATCCAGACTCTATGGACGGGAATGAAGTGTGACTGTGACCAGACAGGAAAATAATCTACGTAATCCAGATCGAAGCCCTAAAGGCTTTTATAGATCGACAGCATAGATTTTCTCTCTGTCTCCATTTCTACCTGGCTTAGGTTTAATTTAACTCAATTAAATCAACCCGTGAGCCTGCGAGTACACACTGAAAGCAATCATTCATCTTTGTGGTGAGCCACTTTTACTGGGTAAAAAAAAGAAAAAGAAGAAAAAAAAAAAAACCTAAATGACTTTTTTTTGTGTTTAGGTTTTTTCCGTAGACATTAGACCACTCAATATAATTTCAGCCACGCCAGCTCTGTACTAATTACCACAGTTGACATCTAACAAACAGCTCTTTATGGATGCCTTGGCCTTGCAAATACTTTAACAAATGCGATAATTTTGTTGTGGTCGAGTGTAAATATTCCATCGTCTTTTCCGTTTCCTTCAATCAATTAGAGGTGGAGGTGGTTGTTTTGGGGCTAGAAAACGGAAAAAAAATAAATCTTATCTTTCAACAGGCAATGTGGGGGGGGGGAATTTTCACTGATACAGGAACACACCCCTGGGGTAAATTTGTTATCAACAATGCACACCGTAGCTTTCATGTAAGACAATCGACACAAGCAAAACATCTATAAGGGATTGTCCTTGAGTGACTGGCTGCAACGGCCACAGAAGCCTCTCCCTCATCATGACTATATCAGGCAGCTGCTTACACCCGTTCATCAGATACATATTTCATGAGCTATGGTAAACACACGGCTCTCAGCAATGCCAATCTAGCATGGAATAATACATTCATAGTGGATTGGCTAATGAATTGAGAGCTTGCCCGGGTGAAAAGAAGAAAGCAAATACCCGATACTCAAAGTAGAAATAGAATTAATGAGCGGTTGTGAATACTCAAACGCCGGGTTGCTGAATGGTGGCCCTAAAAGGGAGACCGTTTCTGCCCTCCACCTAACCTTTGTCTCTGGTGAAAGTTCCACATTAATGAATGCTGGAGAGGTTTCATAGTCTTCTCCGTGAATGTGGATTTCACAGAAGTGTAAATGATGCCACGTGCAACGCTCAGAGCGCAGCTTTGATCTGCTATTCCACAAGCCAGGTTCTACAACAAAAGATGAAGAAATCCTGAGCTCAAGCTCCGTGTAATCTAGTAGAACCTCTCTCGATGTCTGATCCTCCTTCGCTCCACTGGTTGTGGCAGTCGTCAAACTGGCAGCCCACGTTTCTGTCTGCCCCAGTGCTTAGAACATGGACAGATGCTAAAACATTTGATCTGGACATTTGTCTGACATTTGGGCCGCTCGCGATCAAATCTCACAGCTTGGTCTTACGGCTCCAAATCGGTTTCTTCCATTCCCTGGTCCATGCTCATTCTTTCCTTCCTTCTTTCGTTTTATCTCTGTAAACAAACATTAAGTCATTGCGTACCACTTTGGTTCTTTTATAGTTAAGTATTCTAATTAATTGTGGAGATAGTTGAAAAATACCAAAAACATATTTTCCTCTCGGATCACTATTTAGGCCAACGAACTCTTATGTACTGGTGTTGCCATAATATTCTCACAAGTTCATCACAAATCAACACAGAGACACCAACTCTGCCACTGGGTAGCCCGTTAGAAAATATTGCAGGGGCACCTGCAATATTTTTTATTCCAGGTTTGTATTCTGATTGTTGATCCGTCTAGACTATAAACTAGGCAGTGACAAAAGATGTTCCGGTGCTAAACTTGTGCTAGTGATTACATCAGTAGTTTCTATTTCAGAGTTTAAGCAGATCAATGCTCTGCACAGCACTGCGATTAAAGCCCATAATTTTTGCAAAGTCCATAAACACCCTTTCTGACTCAGTACTTAAAAATTGCTGGCTTCTGTAATATTAACAAGTAGTGTTAATAAATTCTAGCACTCTGTAACTCATATTTGCAGCTTTGCTGGTAGCAATTATAACCACAGCATGCTACTTAAAAATGACACAAATATAAAGGAATTTGGGTATTTAAAATTTGTCCCTAGATTGTGATCCATCACAAAATGTTGAGCACAACAAAAGATCAAACATTTATTGGATGTATCCAACATAAAACCGACCCGAACTTCATCCTTCCTGGACCCTCTTCAGTTGTAGGTCCTTTTAAAAATGGCATGGTACAGTTAGACTGGAATTGCTGGCATCACTCAACACAGTTCATTGCTTAGGGACAGAAAAACACAAGCATGAAACATACTGCTGTGTCATATCTGTGTGGCACCGTCTTGGGCATTAGGGTTTAACCCCACCTGCTCAGTGGAATGCCCGTTGGGGGTAGAAAAGCTGTCTTAAATACGAGGCATTGCATCATAAAAGAGCGTTTTGAACCACATTGAGGCATGTCGGTCTGAACCAGGCATAAGTTGGCTCTCTGACTGTGGAAAACCAAGTCGATTCTCCCAAAGAACCAGGTTAGAACCAGGTCCAATCACCAACCCTGAGTAAAGCTCTGGAACCGATATGGTGAAAGAACCCTAAAAGAAGTCCAGAGTAACACCCAAAGCCTGAAATGTCACTGCTCAAATTTATTTTAAATAATTTTAATATATTTTCATAAGAGGTGGAACTTTCTGAAATAGTGCTGAGGTGCATTCAAAACACAAGAATGCAAAACACTGGAAAAAAGAGATAAGTAAAAATTACGATAAAGACATTTCAGGTTAATAAGATAACCAATTAAACTCTGAGACTAAGACAGATTATGATATCACATAATCCAGATGTGAGGTGGACGATAACAGGAAGCAGATGATTTCTGCTGGGTATGATTGATTGTTAACAGGTAAAATGATAACATTCCAGGAAAGCAGGCCTAATAACTAGTCTTTGTGGAATCCCGTCATAAATATCACTGTATAAAAAGGGGAAATAATTTTAACAACCTCCAGAACATTTTCAAAACGGGGAAGTATAATTATGCTTTTCAACCTAGAGTTGGGAGTGAATGTTTTTATTACATCTTTGCAAAGAAGGTCAATCGTGACATAGAGTTCAAGTCAGTGAAAGAGAGCAGTCTGCTGCAGAATCGATACATCAGAGCTCAGTGGAGTATGTTTATTCCATATTTCAATCAGCCCATGCAAAACAAAGTACTCCCCAAAGCACACCAATTTATTTTCTCTTTCAAAAAAGAGAAAAGATCACATAGTTATAGTACCTGGGTGTAAAGAATTGCAATAATACTGGGCAGCCACCCAGGACATGTGGGAATGTGCAAAAAAACCCGACTACTCTGTGTAAGCATGGCACCTCTACACACCAACACTGGATAAAACTGTTTAAAAGTGGTACTTTTTCCATTTTATAACCTGCAATTACTGTCGATAAAGGCTTGTTAATGTTTTAGGGATGTAAACTCATAAATGCCTTATAATGTCCACCTCCAGTAGTGTCACGCATCATTGTGCTTTTGAACATTTACAAATTGATGAACACTGACACTTTAATGGAGCACTATGAAAAGTAGTGTCAAAACAACTAGAAGGAATAAATCAATGAGGCAAACTCCGTGCTCCTGGTGTAAATTAATTATTTTTGTGATTAACCCTGATATTTACCTGTAGGCTGTTTAATTAAACAACATAGTGATGAAATTAACTGGATCCTGAAGTAAAATGGTTCCTTCCAAGGTAAAGGAAAGGAAAAGTACACACAAAAATGCACAACGCTGAAGCGAATCCTGAGTCAGATGTGTGACTGCTTTCGGAGGAGAAGGATCAGGATCCAAAAGGGCCCAGTGATGTCTGTGCAAGTGAAAGGAGATCCCCAGGCAGTTGCCTTCAACTTACAAGCTTAAAAGGTTCCAAAACATTTCTGACGTTTCATTTTCTTCCTTGATACCACTTGTGACAGAGTACAATGCTCTTTTTCATTACATATCTGAAGTCCTCCTCAGCTAAAGTCACACTTTTACTTTTTTCAGCAGGTTTGCAATAGGTGTTTTGTGTGTTGGATGGCATATCAAGAGCAAAATCAGCCAGAATTGTTTTGTTTTCGATCTGTACTGTAGCACAGTATCAAGAGGATCACAAATGCTAAGTTAGATAACCTTTGTGTTTTTATGAATATCTGTGGAAGAACCAAACTTGATATCTAGTGAACTGGCCTGCAAAGCTAATTTGTACGAACTGGCATAAAAAAAGAAAAAAAGTGGCAAAAAGGCCCACAACCGTGTAGACATGAAGGTTCAACATTTTACTTAATACGAATTTAGCCATACAGACAAATCAGACTTCAAATTACTTAATTTGCACAATCTGTTTTGTAGCATAAACCATAGCCAAACCCAAAATGTGCCTTACATCTTAAAGCATATTCACAAAAAAGTCTTTGGAAAACTAAACAGAAATTTTAATTTCTGCAGTCATTTTGTGTCTATTATTGCCTCTCAATATGAATATGTCTACTGTGAAATAATCAGAGATCAATGTTTCATTGCTGGAATTTATTTTCTTTATCTGAGCTACTTTCACAGTACAATATTTCTTTTACAAATCACCTCCCAAGCAAGGGTTCAGGTGCTTTCGATGGGAATTTATTTGTTGCCAATATTCTTTTAGTAATTCAGTAATTACACAAGACATGCAACTTTGGTTCAAGGATTTATTTTGATTTCTTATTGAAAACAGAGGTTTTTTTTGTTTTGTTTTGGTTAGTCAAGTAGTTTACAATATCTTGACGCTGGCCTAAATAAAACAATTGAACATATTTTGTGACACATCAAGTCTGATGTGAATAGCAAGGAAAGGGTGTAAAATGTTTGGTCCGCATGAAAGGAGAAATTTACTTGTGCTTTCATGTCACTGTATCGTTTATTTTTTTTCCACATTTTGTATTGGGGCCTGATGAGAGCCTTGAAATGGTAAAAAAAAAAAAAAAATCTTCATAAGTGCAGACAGAGTATCTGCATAGTGAGAGTTCAATCAGATGTAGCACTTGCATCAATTCTCTAACAGTGGTTCCTATGTGGCGTTTCTAGAGTTTCTCATTTCACTGAATCCAAATGAATCTGTAGCACTCCGGTTTAGCTTCTGATCAAAACTGCTTAGGCAAAGTATTTTTCCTTTAATATCTTCTACTGAAACACGAGGCTGGTCCACAATAGTTAGCTGAAGGTAAAGCCATGCAAGTGTAGCACATGCGTAACCTATGCCAGGTACATCTGCAGCCTAACCACCTAACACGTGCGGCAGACATTTCATCATCAGACCAAGAAAGAGTTCACACAAGAATGATTAGAAATGTGAACAATTTCACCGGGCTGCACCCATCCTCATCAAAACGACTGTAACCCTAAGGAAAGGTCGCGTAGTGGAGGTGAGGAATAAAGGCTGTGTGTCCATCAGCTGCACCAACAGCTTCATTAAGGTGGGAGGAAATGAAAACCCCAAGGTCCTCTGCAGTGTGCCTCTTGGAAAAACAGGCATTACAGACAAAAGGACCAGAGCTTTGGCCAGTGAGCAGACCAACAGCATGGCAAGTCTCTGTGGGTGTCTGACGAAATTAATTAGGAGAGTGAAAGGAAAATGTCTGTCAGATCACAGATCACGTTGTGAAAAATACCTTCCCCTGCTGTGATCTATTGATTGCCATTAAATGTTCCAGCTGCCACCGCATAAAATATTAATATCCTAAATCTGACAGCTATAAAGTAAATTCCATTTTTTCCCCCTCCCACCTAAATAACAGCCTTTTGAAAGAACATCATTAAGCAAGGCAGGCCAGTGCATTTATCATATATTTGTAAAAAAAAAAAAAAAAAAAAAAAAAATCCACCATGATAGTTGCATTCTCGCCATGTCTCTTTTGACCCTGCTTCATTTTCACTCATGTTGCACCAGAGGCTGACAGCTAATTCTATCACTCCAGCGTAAGAGAACAGACACTCATTCCAATAAATAGGCTAGAGGGAGGAGGAGAGGGATGGGCCGTTCATTTCTCACTGAGCCTACAGCGGTGGTGTTTAAGCAACTTTAGCATAATTTTAAAGCTCTGCACATGTTGCCGAATTTGCCACCGGGCTTGATGCGAACAATCCTCTTGCACGTTGCGGTTGCGGCTCGTGACCTGACGGGACGGGACGCCATTAGCCTCAGTCAGACTGCAGGGCCCCGCTGTTAACATCGCGATGTGTAGCGGAGCATAGCAAAGTGAGAGAGGGGATCTGCCTTACCATTTTTCTGCGGTTTCCCAGCACGTTGTGGTCAATGTGATGATAGCACATACTAATACAAGGCAATCAGTACAAGCAACAACAAAAAAAAAAAAACTGCCTTGCATTTAGAGCTATGGGGTATTAGTGTTTTCATAACACTCCTATTACAAATTCACATTCTCTATCAGGGTTGGTAATCACTTGTCTCAAACAGTTTAATTACAGCTTGGCAATGACTACTTAACGTGATTAGATGTTATACCTTATTGTTGCGTGTGGCATATTACATCAATTATATTAAGAGTTATTATTTTCAGGAGGGTGCAGTTGCTTGAATGTGATACAGGATGCAGTAGAGGCTGAGTGACAGGAACTTCTTAAAGGCTTAATTTTACAAATAAAGTAATCAATATAAGCTACTGCACATCACGTCTCACCACGCAGAGAGCTGTTAGGTCTTTTGCATAATTGCAATAAAAAAGTGTATTGGCCTGACTGATTGAATTCAGTCTTGGTAATTGCAGCATAAACAATGTAGTTGACTGTCACAGCTACTCCGCCACTACGCTGTCAACAATCCAGATATTTTTCCAGCATCTACTAGCATATCATGCAGATCCACAGCCTGCCGTGTAATGAGTATAATTACATGGTGCGCATGTGTTACCTGTGGGGGGAGTGCACACACCCACACCCTCTTGCACGCATGTTTTTCCGTCCCCATGACCTGCCACTCAAAATCAGTCGCCCGATGGAAAGGATTCTAGATTACTCGAGGTGTCCGTGTCCACCGTTCAGGGAGGAAAAAAAGTATTTTCTCCTTTTCATCCCAGATTAAAAAAAAGAAAAAAAGAAAACGAAATAAATAAAAAGCACGGCCCAAAAGGAGGCTTGCATCATCTCTAATAGGCGGCCAAGTCCCTGCTGACACCGCTGTCCATCAATATCGCCACCCTTTCTCTCGGCCCTGCCTCCACCATTTGATCGGCATTAACTCCGCAGCTGCCCCACCGCGCGGCCCCCCCTTCCCGCCACCCTCAATCCTTCTTTCTCGCCCCAGTTCCTCTTCCTCTCTACCAGGGGAAGCTCTGCATGCTCCCAGGCAAAGTCAATGTCTATCTCTTGTCTCCCTGGTGCTACCCGCATCCAGTACACTGCTCCCATCCCTCGCTGTTGTGTCTTGCGCACATCTAAGGCACATCCGAGTTGTAAATAGAGTGGAGCTTAAATGACAACAGCCTTGCTTTTGTGGGGATTTAGGGAGGGGAAGAAAGGAGCTGATTCGTGCAAAAGACTGCTGGCGAAGATAAAATGTTCAGGCTTTGGATCTAAATTCCACATGAATGCCTTTCCCTTTAGTGTGCATTATGATGGCAATGGACCATATCATAGTATTTGTTTTGCTTTAGAGCTGTCCCTTGTGATTTATGTTCCCTGAGTGCAAATATTTCAAGTCAGAGTACAAGCAAAGCTTCTGTCATGGAGAAGGCAGGGGGTATTTTGGAGGCTGAATATGAGAGATCAGTGTATACGTTTGCTTTGTATGTGTGGCGAGGCACTTGTGGCAGTGCCAGTGTGTGACCGAAGCCCCCCTGGCTAGGGAGCAGCGTCTGGAAAGGTTACCCAGCAGAGTGGCTTTTGTATGGTAATGTGACCTCCAGCTCCCTAAGGAGTCTCAACACCTGCCCAGCACCCCCTGCCAGCCTCACATCATCAACACGCTAACTGTTTTCCCTCCATAATAACGCTCATCTGCTGCTGCTTTGTAATGTTTCTGTTGATCCAATATTAACAATATTGCTAATGATTTATTATAATTACTATCTCTCGTACTCGTATTTGCAATTACTAGACAAATTAGCTGTTAAACCAGATTGAAAGATTATGAGATTGATCGACCCTGACCTGAGACCGGCTGGCTGAAAACTAAAATATCTAACGGGTTTTCTGACCAATGGACCAATCATATCTAAGCAATCTGGAAAAGAGGCATCAACCACAGGATGTCAACTCCTCCCAAACTTGGGAAAGACTTAAAACTGGGGAAGAAGCACATGTATCCAGAACTGACTCATTCCAGAATATCTGAATATTTGGCAACAAAGTTAATCTGTTTTCCACTTTTGACCTTCCAACACTAGGTTGTTATAAAACATACAAGATTTGGGATCTCTGCTTAGTATTTTCCTACCATTAACATGTAAAACAATATTTGCAGTTACCAATGGTAACTTCTAAAATAATAATGATATGATTAAATGCAATTACTATGTGCTGTTTAACGAAATAGTAGTACTCAATGGAACATGTAAAGTGAAGTAGGCAATTTGATTGTTGCTATGTCTTATTTCAAGAGAAGTTGCGGCAAGTTTTAAAAACATTAGCATTCAATAAATGCATTCAGTAGATACAATTTAATTATAGTTAATTACGTTTTTTTTAGAACATACTTAAATCATTACTGTCAGAACAAAAATGTACAGATCAGAAATAATCAACAAAACTTGTATATAAATCTCTGGAATTTATGTTCCAGCATTTTATCTTAACACAATTTATGAATATACAGACTTCTGTTGAAAATGACACGCGGTGTCCCAATTAACCTGTATGAATATAGGTACAACAAAAAAAATAAAAAAATAAAATCGCAGTGATATCTAATTGCCAAACCCCAGTCACGGTTATAATAAAGTAGTCACCATCAACTTCAGTCTTCAAGCTCAGGAAAAGTGCAGCAATATGCATGCAGACAGGCTGACACCCCCATAGACCTACAGACAACCGGCTGAGCATAGAGAGAGGGGCTCTAAAGCAATTATAGCAAATTAAATGAATGCCCCCAAGTTAAATAGTGTTAATAGTGTTCAGGGAGACAAATTTGAGATGCAACTCACACTGTGATGGCAAGATCCACTTGGATTGCTGAGTAGCAAACACTAGCCATAATTATATTCAAACCCTTTTAACAGAGCATCAATTCATAGCATGCTGTGTCAGGTTGTTCACTTAAAAAAAAAAAGGACTAATCAGCTTTATGCATCTGAAATATGTTTAGAGGATAAATCCCCCGAGCTGAAACTCTGAGAACAATAGGGGATAAATAAGCACTGTTTTGTCCTGAAAATGATAAAAAAAAAAAAAAACTTAAAACAGCTGGAAACTACTGACGCCTGTCAGAGATCTGCTATATGACTGAAGATGACAGTGATGAAAATGAGGAATAACATGTGCTGTCAGGCTTGAGAAGATAAAAAGATATCACTGTAAAGGATGAAGCCCTGCACACAGGTTCAACGAGACATGTCTATATTTTGATATGCATTCACTGGAAATGTTTGTCATATCAGGGCTCATTGCTCTTCACAGTATTTTAAAGTGAACCCAGGCAGGCGTTCAGTATTCCCCCTCCTCACCTACGACATCCACTGTGGATCGCCGGCGCTTTCAGAGAACAGCTGATCTGGACAAAGGTCCACTCTCCCCTCCGGTTTAAAGTCTTGGAGCTGCTACCCACAGGCTGGTGCCTACTTTAGCACGCCGTGCCCAACTATCAACCTCTCTGCCTGAGGCTCCCCACCTACTGAACTCACTACTCCATCATCTCCCCTCTGATTCCACCCACGCTCATCTTTTATATGCATTACCTTTGTACTCGTTAAAGCTCCCCCCCATTCCCCCTCTCCTTAAGTGCACATTTTGGCATTGTTATTAAACATGACTTGAAGCGACATATATTTGTGTCATGTCAAAAGCTATTCCCCTGCTACACTTTTGTCTATTTATTTATCCATTTAAAAAAACTTAATTATGAATGAATGTCACATTGAATAATTCATGAGCACCCTGGTGTTTGGAATAAATAGCTAGAACACCTCTGCTGCCTCCCCTTCCGTGTTCCTTCAACCCTTTTAGCAGCACCGCGCACAACTGTAGGTTATTGGTCTTTCTCTCCTCTCGAGGGTCTTTGCGCACTTAGTTGTTATTAAAATCCCTACGGCTTACGAACACACACACAATGGCACTGGCACGCACAAAAGAAACACACACCCCCAGCCAAGGACCGTCTGCTGGTACAAACCATTTATTAAAGCTCCTGTGAAGGTCCTGGCAGTCAGCCAGAGGGAGACATGACTTTGGATCCCATTCATGTCCACATCAGCAGAGTAAAATGTTTCTAGGTGTTGATCCATGACAGCCATTATTGCTGCAATCCAGTTTTATCACTGTCAAATTCCACAAAAGGGAAAATAAGCCCCTTTTTTTGCACTTTAACGGATTGTCAATATATTTCAACCTAACCAAACAGCTACCGAGCGAGTTTATTTGCTTCTGAGGATGTGTTTTGAATAGAGAGGAGAACGTCCAGCCCCTCCCTCCAACGCCCCCTTCACCCGGCATCTTATCTCCAAACGGCCACAGCCTCTCAGGAACTGTTATAGGATGGAGAAATGTAAACGGAACAGAAGGAACGCACGTTAAATGGTGATGCGATGTGCAACTGAAGCAGTTAATTTGAGAAATAATTTGATGTTTTCTATGGCTCTCTCGGGCACAGAAGCAGAGAGCTGCTCTCGTGTTTAACTTGTGCATCAGAAATACCTCGGGGTGTCAAACCTCAGTTGTCTGGAGAACTGAGGAGCTCAACCTGATTCGGCTCTCAGCAGAATTAAAGAGTTTGATCAAAAGGAGGAAAATGATGCTGAGAACTAAGGCATGGAGAAATTAAATGATCTTTTAGTCTTTATCTTCAGAATATAATAATTTTCCCATCTTTATTGAACTGTATCAAACAGTACTTTCACATTGTACTATTGTGAATTTATGTATATGGAGCAGATAGTTCTTCTTTACTGTCAGTTCCTGATATGTGGAGCACCTTGATGTATGTGCTTTTTTTATTATTTGACAACATGAGGCTTCTTTTTTTAGGACTTTAAGAACAAAAGTTTTCATACCACTTGAACTTGTATCACTTTATAACCAAACTTCAATGTATTTAATGATAATTTTATAAAATGCACCAACAGACTGTCATGGATCACTTTAACTTGGAATTACAGTGATTTGTCTAGACTTTGAATGGGCCACTCTGACACATCTAAACAATTTAACTGTAGTTCTGGTTGAATGATTTGATGAGTGTCCTACAAAAAATAAAATGATCCCTAACCCAAGTCTTTTATTGTGTTAAGTTTTCTTCTATTAACCTCCATCCACCTTCCCATCTACTATGACCAGCTTTCCTGCCACAGCATGATGCTGCCACCACTATGTTTCACTGTGGAGATAGTGGGTTTAGTGTGATGTGTTTTTGTCCCACACCATCCTATTTGCACTCCAGTATTCACAGACTCACCTATTTGCACATTTTTCTGTGGAATGTCACTCCGAATTATTCACACAAAACATTTTGGGGAAAAAATGAAAAATGTGGCTTGTGTAGCTGAAGCATCTAAGTGTAATGTTATTTGACAAACTATTTAGCTGCTGTTTGCAATCCAGGAGCACCATTCGTTTCCCTCGGTGCCGACTGTCTGGACCCACACGAGCACCAATAAGGAAGAACGTGGATGTTAGCTTTTACAGTAGTGTCAAAAAGTTTCCCAGTGTGTGAATTAATGCATGGCAACACAACTTGTTTGCATAGTTGGTGTTTGAACGATTAAAACAAGGCAGCTCTAAGCAGTTTTATTGGGGATCTTAAATATTTGTGGATTTCAATTATTTTCAGGCAGTTGTGGGTGATCCCTAAACCCTGTGAATATCAAGAGTCCACTGTCATTGAAAAAGTTTCATCTAAGTCTCATTTCATGGGAAGCATTTTATTTCTAAAAACAAACTGTCTATCCTTTTCTCTTCATTTAACAATAATAAATACATTTTTTAAATAATTTTTGAGGTTGTAATGTGAGAAAATATGAAAAAGGTTAAAGGGTTTTGAACATCATTGAAAGGTTTGTTCTAAATAACCAAGATTCTAAAATCTAATGAATTATCTGGCCATTTACCATTGTTTCCAAAATGAAAATATTTTTTTTTCTGAATTCATTTTATAGTTATGTTACATTACAATGCACAAGTCCTGAAAATAGGAAGATGTTTAAACCGCAGAGGACGTCAGTATGACTTTCCGTTTCTCCTACAGACCCTGTGATAAGGCTGTGATGGGGGTAAAAATGTGTACGTCTAGATTTTTAGACATGATATATATCTGTTTTCCAGTGGCAAAGCATGCCAAATCCAAATGTTATTGGTTGATTTTATGGTCTGGGGATTTTAACAAAGATATAGAATACAGTGGATGGAGGAAAATCTGCCCAGAATCCCCACACATGATTAGTTTTTTTTTTTTCCACACAGGCGCAGCAGTGCAACGGAAAATGCTAGAACAGGCTGATATTACACAAACTGATATAAGCAACATGTGAATCATTTCAATTTATTTCCTTAAAACATACCAAAAAAGAAACTCATCCTCTTATTAGAACTTATAAGAAAATACCATGTCCAAAATATACAGGTCATCTAAGCTTTACAGCTGGTAAACATTTCATTTTTCGCCTGCATGTCACACAGAAACAAATGCAGAGGGATGTTAGGGCTGCTGTGTCACCATCACCCATTATTACCAAGGGTGACATCAGGTAATACCATCAGTTCATCCTTTATTCACTGACAGGCATATATTGTATTTAATCCAGAATTGCATGGAGGGAGCGAGCGAATGTGCCACCCAGAGGCGCAGTAATCATTATAGAGCATGAAACTATACTATACTAATTTACAGCGTCTTCATTGCCTCTGTTCTGTGCAGGAGGGAATGATCTACAACAAGGTGGTCTGTTTCAGCGGTCAGTAGAGGTCTAATACGTTTGGCTCAGGCTGATAACAGTGCTTCACTTTCCCACGGAGCACTCAGAGGGAATTACGGGGATGCAGAGAGGAGAATGTCTGAGTGCTTTAGTTAAAACCTGGGGTAAATGCTATCTTGCGCTTACATACTCCCTGATCCACGTGCTCAGAGGCTACCTGATCGCTTCAGAGCGAGGTCCATTTACATTTACACTCGACACGGTCACTCGTACTGTATATTCTGCTTTGCAGAAATCGATTGCAGAGCCAAAGGCCTGCGCTTTTCTACAGAGCTCTGGTCTCCAGCCAAGCCTTACCTGGATTGAGAGATAGGAGGATGAAAGGATTGTGTGCACTGAGACCATTGCCGTGAGGGAGAGATTTTAGCGCTGGGTTGAACATGTTGGCGTAATGCTTTGCAGAAGACGGGTATGGCACCTCTCTGGGGAGGAGCGAGGCAGCAAATAACGGCTGAGTATCTCTTAGCTTTCGCTAACAGCTGCCTGCTATCGAAGAGGCTGCGCGAGCCTTCAATGACTAATCCATCAGTAGAACATAAGAGGCCGACTACATGGCCCTTCCTGGCTTCTCCTCTTTTTATTGCCCCAGCTGAGACAACTCATTAGCGGTGCTGTTCTTTTCACACGCCTGCCCAGCAAGTCCCTCACCAGGCCCAGAAAGGACAACCTGACCAGTTGCCCTGTCACGTTTTCGCCCCGTATCTGCCTTCCACACAAGACGACAGAAAAGTGAGCCAGCGCTTCCTTCTGTCAGTGTGGCACAGCCTCAGCCAAGTTATTCATCACCCTCAGCGAAGGCTAAATATGAACACACATATGAATATATGAATAACTGAACAAGTGGTTATTGTTATTCACCTGCGAGCACTCTGCCGAGGCTGCAAAGTCTTTTGTTTGGAACCTGTAGTTCTGCTGAGCAGGGGCT
Organism: Poecilia latipinna; assembly: GCF_001443285.1. NCBI lineage: Eukaryota > Metazoa > Chordata > Actinopteri > Cyprinodontiformes > Poeciliidae > Poecilia > Poecilia latipinna. Next base: position 12,053 of record NW_015113715.1, on the reverse strand, counting down.
TTCTGACAGAACGTCTGAAGTGGGGCAGAGGGGAGCGGGAACACAGGTGTTCGTGGCTTTTTTTTTTTTTTTACCGAGAAAGAATGACCTGCGTCTGCGAAGGCCCCCTCTGCCCGTCTTTGGAGCTTCCTGCTATGCCCCCGTGTCCTCTTTATTCAGTGGCGACTATGCTGGCATAAAGACCTGCCATTTGCCCAGATGGTGGACAGTAGGGGTCCGCCCGAAGTCGCACGGAAACAGGCGCGCACTTCCTATGCCAGGGAAGTGCTTCCTCCAGGCTCTAAGAGTGTGTCTGAGATGTAGCTTTAACCCGTGTGCCAAGATAAAGAAAAAGACAATCGACACAGAAGAGATGGGCATCTGCACGACAGACATGGATTAACATTTGGGCGACTGGTTTGTGCTGTTGTTTTGGTCAGTTGTGTACATTCCCATGTATGTAAGGTTAAGTTTGGTACAAACAAGAAGAGCAGCAGAGCAGAGTCTGAAAGTGTGTCCATTTCTACAGCTGGATGTAACCCCAGTTGCAAAATGTTACAGAGTAATAATACTTACAGAAGGAGACTGTGTCACTGAGTTGTTCAAAGAATGCACTTCTTTTTCTGCTACCACCTGTTGAAGCAGATCTTCTACGCAATAACAATATGAGCTGTGTGGTTCCTATCTAAAGCCATTTTTAAGAAAGGCAAAGCTGTTTATCTCGACACCCGAGGTGCCTCACAAAAAGATCTACGCTCCACTGTATCTGCACCTTAAGGACCCTTGTTGATAGATCAAGCATTAAGCGTGATCCGATAGCCGAAATTTCATATCGCAAACTCTGCTTTTCAAGGATTTTAAACCATTTCAAATTTTTTGCATGTCTTTTTCTAAGCAGCTAGTATTCTAAGTGGTCTTTCTAAAAATGTTTTTAGAACCTTGACTGCTTTTTCAGTCAATATTTTCAGGCCCTTGTGGCTGAAATAACAGTAAATTGTGCAATCTGTGCTTATAAATGAAGAAAAAGGGCAACAGCTATGGGGATGTGCGAGAGCCTTTAGCTGTAGTAAGACTAAAAATACCACTGCGTCACGATTTTTGCATAAAACTCCAAAATACAATTGTACAACTTGATCTCTAATGACTATTTTACAATAAAAAGGACCAATTAGTCCTTCTTGTGCTTAAAACAAAAGTGTCATTTCCTATATTTAATAGTTTTTATTTGCTCATAGGAAAGAATTTTGTCACTTTTCTCATCTCCTGTGCTTAACACAATACATCATGCTGATATTAGATGGTTAATTTCTCAGGATGTCTGCAAGAGTAGAGAGTCTGCAGTCAGCAAAGAATAGAACAAAATATATGTTATTGCTTCCCATTTACTGTGGGTTTCAAGACGAACATCTTAAGACTTAAATCACGGCAAACGACAAGCAATAATAATGCTTTCCTCACAACAAACTTTAACATAATCTCAGCTCACAATAAACAATACATAACATGTTTTTAACATACCCAACACTTGCATACCTTGAGCTGCAGCCAATTCCGTGTCTTAAATGGCAGAGTTTACCAATTTGATAGTGAGGAACAAATGAGTTCTTAAACTGGATGTGTTTGCAATGGGAACCTTTGTAAACTCATAGCTTGGCAAGTGTAGTTTTAATACGGTTTTGCCTTAAGGATGATAGATTGGACTGCTGTAGCTTCCACACTCTTTTTTTTGCAAAGGGAAATATTAAACAACAAAATTTGTCTTATTGGTATTAAACAAAATAGTCTAGTGACATTTAAGCCAGCTGACAGTGTGCAGTAACAGATTGGGGAGGGGTGTGCTTTATTAATGCATGATCGTACAGATGGAGAAACTCAATTTCTCTGGCATCTCATTAAAAGACTGTAAACTATCCAAACGGTATAAGAGAATTTTTTGGTGATTTTGAAATTCTATTTGAAAACAAAAAACAAAATGTGGGTAATGCGTGCCTGGTAGGCAAACAAAACGAGACCTGAGAGATGCATCATAGTTTGCTCATCAAGTATCCTATGTTTTTCATTAATAATCTTTGGGTATTCACTTATTGATGATTAAATACTATTTTATGTGTCAACTTGAGTTAATATTTGTTATCTGAATATTAATAGAACAGAACAAAAAAAAGAAAAACTGAAAATGAAAACCTCAGCTAAAGTCGGCCCCAAAAATGTTGAAGAGCTTCAAAAAAACATTAAAAGTATTACTAGAAAACATTAAAATATTCAGAGAAAGAATGACATCATGCATGCAAAGTATGCAGAAAATGTTTAGAAAATATTCCCAAAATTTTCAAATCAATACCTTAAGTCATTTCATGACAGACAAACATACATACATTTCCTATAGACTCAAGAACTAACATGTGCAAGTCATTTTTGCTTTACTTCTGTACAGACCAAAGTATGTAACAATGGTGTCGTTGGAGTATCCAGTCCAATGATTGGGATGAAAAGCAGCGAGAAGTGGCTTTGTGCCTACTGCTGCACATCAGGCTCTTCAAGCTCATAATGTCATGCTGACAACAGGAGACAGGCAGTGCCAGGGGTGATGCCCAGGAGTGAAGGGAAGGTCAGTGAAGCTTCACAACCCAACTGGTGCTGAAGCCACAGCATGTATGGCTCAAGTGCTTGGCAAAGCATCTCGACAACAAAATGTGACATTTTTAGAAGCTGTCAAATTGTGGTCTAGAAAAAAAAAGAAAAAAAAAATCACGGGGTTGACTGGGGACCGGGCCAGAGTACCGCTGCAGGGCTTTCAATCTGCCCGTAATGGGAAAGATGGAAGAAGATAAGATTCCAATTCTGCCATTTCTGCGTGGCCCAATGTGATCACACTGCAATACGACAGAGCATTTGGGGAGTTGAGAGAATTCTTAAAAAGACAGACTATCTTCAAGTGTGGCTTGGTACTCACACAAATCCCATCACTGCTCCTAATTGTTCGGCTCGCTGGAAGTAAGTGATATAATCCGGAAGCATTACCCATTTTGTCTGCTGCCACAACGCATAGAGGCGGGATGAGGATGTGTCTGCAGGAGGAATATAACACCATAGCAACAAAACAGACACATGGGTATTTTTTTTTTAAATCTAATTTTAATGTGATTGCTAAAAATCTAATTTTCCACAAGTGAATCCCAGTAATTGTTTCTTCGAGCAATCAATGCAATTTAGTGTTATCAAAGTTTTTCTAATGCACTAGTATCAGTGAGAATTTCTAATATCTTCACAACAACACAATTTTAACAACAACAAAGTATTTGCAGTTTTTCAACTTTTTTTTTTTTTTTTTTAATTACAGCCACCAGCAAGACTTATTTATCACCTCATGCTTTTGTCCTTAACATTCAAATCCCTCAATTTGACAAGAGTGATACTTTGTAGACCAATGGTCCACTTTTTTTTTTGGCTTCTGGCATAAAAACCAGTGGAAGACACTCAGACTATTGATTTTATATGCAAGTATTACCTGTGGTTTAATTTAAGTAAGAGTATTTTGACAACAGAGATGCTCACAAGTTCTATTTTCAGGTCCAAGTCACAGCTGAAGTCTCTAATGATTAAATTTAACATTCTCACATCAGACGCATGTCATCTAGATTGGTTATGACAACGCTTTGCTGGAGGTTATGAATTTAAATAATATGTCTTGAGTGTAATTTAACACAATAAACCAATAAAATAAATTACAATAAATTATCAGAGGGAAGTTTATTTGGCTTTTAAATGAGTAACTATTGTGATGCTACAGGAAACAACAGGTATTTTTTTTATGAGCCATTATTAACTCATGGTCTGTGAATCTCCCTGATTATTTAGTACTTTTTAACTGCCTTAATTTTAACTAATTGTTATACTACCTAGAATACAGAATTTGCTTGCATGACACTTGAAATATACCCCATCACATTTTGTTTTGAAACACCATTGATGTTTTATGCATTTCTTCTTAATTCTCATCTCCCTTTATTTTCCATCTGGTATTTGTCACATTCACCTTGATTTCCCAGTATAAATTCTCCCTGGTCATTGGTTCCAAATACTGACCAATTAAAATTGGAGCAAGAGGAATGTTTAAGGCATTTTACTGGTGGCAAATATGTCATGGCCCTACTCAACTCGGCTCTCCTCTCTTTTTCCCCCCACTCCTTTAACTTAACCAGCTAGTTTTCAACCTGTTCAATCCAACCTGTTTTTGATCTCATCCTTGAAGGCCTTACAAAGCCTTAGATATTTTTATAACTTTTGTGGGACCAGCATGTATGTGCATAAAAATTCTCAGAGTGCCGTCTTTACAGATGGGAATACCTGTGAAGAAATTAACTCAATTAGGCAAGAGTAATGCTCCATAGACTAAACGTGGCTACATTAAAAAGTGAAAATTATTTATCCTGTAGGACCGCTGGGCATTACGGCTCTAATCCTGTGAACACAGGCAAAGCTCTGAGGGTGAAACGAGGCTTAAGAGGCTGCCTGATAACTGCAGCCTCTGTTGTGACATCGTCACGTCCACCCGCGGAGGATGTAAATTTCTATCCCAGCTCCGCAAAAGAAGGAAAAAAAAAAATAATATGAATAAACATACATGTCAGGGCGGCTGGAGTGGGTGCACGTAATAAGAAAATGCATAAAGGTAGCTTCCAGTTACATTATGCAAATAAAGATGACAGCGCTTGGCACGACTTCAAGCGCCACTCGTGAACACAAAGAATGCAAAGATAGGAGAGCCATTTCATATTTTTAATTAGCCACTCGAAGAATAAGCAATTATGTGCATTTGTTGTCTTTGTATATTCAGGATAATAAAAAAAAGCCCATCAGCCTATCAACTCTTCATGCCTTTAAACACTCTATTTAAGACCCCATCAACTAGTTTTGATTAATCTTCAGGATTCACTTTGTCAATATGACTTGTCTTTATAAATGGGAACAAAGAATGAAGGATTATTTTGAACTAATTTATTTTCTTTTTTGAACAACGCACTCATGGGTAGCTGAAACAATGCGTTCTTATCTACAGCAACAGGGTGACATTAGCCCTTTGTTTTTATCATTATGCCATAATGAACTTGTGACAATGAAAAATGCGGGATAAATAACTACTTTGTCATGTCTGGTTGGTTTTCCTGAACCTGTTCCACCTGCACAGCTATAAAAATTGTCTGGTTTTGATATTTTAGTCTCACATTTCCATATTTCTCCAACAGCATATCAACATTCTGGACATTTAAATCCACTTTAATCTTCACAAATCATGAAGGTTTTTTTTTTTTTTTTTATCATTCAGACAGGAAAATAGATACATGAAAAAGTACTAAGCAAAAGTACCAATGCAATAAATAATTCACTATTAAATTTTAAAATAAAAATGGACAAACTCTTGAGATGCCATGATTTTACACAGGCTAAAAATGATGTAAGCTACATTTGTCATAAATATTCTTATTAAACAATATTCAGCAACTACTTAAAATGACTGAATTAAAAAGGGAAAACAGCCAAAACAAAATGAGCAAAGATGTCACCAGATGTTCAGATACTTTTTGCATCTTTCCCAGCATTTCCTTCAGCACACTGAATATAATACATATTTCTATATGGATGGCATTACTTAAATAAATAATAACATAAATAAAATATTCAAATAAACCTTCATAAAGTTTTATATTCCATCATTCTGAGTTGAGATTATCCCCTAAATTCATTTTTTGAACTGAAAGTATTTTTTTCCATTAACCTCAACTAGATTATTTGTCTTCTCAAGTTATGAAAACTGTAAACATATTTTTTGCTCTTTTTTTTGAGGAAGGTCCAAACAGTAGGTTATATATGTAAGGAGAAAGTACTATACAATAAATGTACATGCAGTAAAGCATACAATAGTTCTACCACTGATGAGGTTTTTATGCATTTCATGTTTTCTTCTCTTCCATGAGCTAACAATTTTCCATAACCCTATTTTCTTTTGGAAATGATCAAATTAAGTTGTGTAGTTTTGCAGACTTTCCTACATCCACCTGCTCCTGGATCCCAAACACCAACAAGCTGTGGTTTCATCACTCATTGTGGCATTCCTGGGGTGCTGTTAGACAGCGATGGCTTTGCCTGCTATTTGCTGTTGCTTCAGCAGAGTGAGAATGATGGGAGGAGAGAGACAGCTATTTGTCTGAGGGAGAAGCCTTTTGTTGACAGTCGGCATCAAAGGATTTGTTTCCGTGTCCTCTCAGCCCCTGTCAAATTGTCATCAAACCTTCCTGAAAATCAAAGAAGGCTTCCACTTTCGCTCTGACATCAACTCCTTCTCTGGCTCGCTCTCAGTAACGCAGACACACATGCACATTTGATCTTGAAAGAACAAAATATGTGCTGCTGGGAGGCTCTCCAAAGACGCACCACAAAGTTAAGTTCAATCAGCCTCCTTTACAGTATCTCTCCAGCAGATGTTACACTCAAAGAGAGTGATATGGGAAAATGAAGCAAAGCAGTGTCGCAAAACATCAGGCCAAAAAATACTTCAAGAGGAAGATGATGGTTGGAAGAAATGATCCAGGGCGTTCCATTTCAGTGCCATTTAGTTGTGACCAGTTAATCTGAAGCTGTGGAAAAAGCCAAAAAGTCCAAACAACCCTGGGACAACATGCAGAGTGAAGCACCCACTTTCACTTTTCCCCAATAATGACTCCACCAGCAGTTATGCATCTATGAAAAAGAACAGCCTGAGATGTGAAATCTAAGAAGAAAATGTATGTTCCTCTAATATTTGTTCTGATAGGAGCAGAAAATGGCTGCTCAGTGTCACATTTGGTTGCTTTATGCTGAGAGAAACGGTTCCTGCCGAAATGTCCAACAGTGGAAATACTCAGACTTTTCAAGTGAGAAGCATCTTTGACCCAAAAACTTAAAACAAAAAACTTAAATGTGGGAGCAAAGTTTGACGAAGATCTTCTTTCTGGCAAACACCTTGGGAAGGATTCAAAGAAATAAACCCAAAAGAACAAATGTGGATTTCATTTAGACCTTAGATGGATTGAAATAGCAACACATTAAGCTTACAGCGAGAGGATATTATAAGTGCTTTCTAAAAGTCAATTCAGCAAGTGTTTGCTCTCCTTCAGTCACTTGGAAAGACATTTTACATGCAGAGACCATAAAAGAAGACCTTCAACATAAAATCTCCACAGGGTTGACAGACAGTCTCCTGTGTTATTAATTTCAGACACTTAGCATGCCTAGACCAAGTATGACCTTTGATACAGTCATGGTAAAAGAAAGTACAATCTGTTTGAATTCAAGGGTTTCATATATCTGGAAATAATGAAATTATCTGGCCTTTACCTGGTTCTATAATAATTCTATTCTATCCTCAAGTGTATAAAGACACCCCACAGATTCTACAGTCCAATTATTTTACAATGCGTGCCTAAGTATTAAGTACAAAGACCTGCTTCCATAAGATTTGAAACAGAAGAAGATTGTTTGAGACAGAACAATCTTTTTAAGACCAATGAGACAAAGGAGAAATGTTTGACCATCTTGCATCAATTGTCAGACACGGTGGTGGAGAGGTGGTGATAGGAGCTTGTTTTATAGCCACAAAACCTGGGCAGATTAAAGTCATGAAATTGACCATGAACTCCCCTGTGTAGCACAGTAATTTACTGTCAAATGTGAGATCCACTGCTTTGACAGCTGAGGTTTTGATGAAATCACATCGTCAGCAGGACAATTAGTCCAGACAAATCAGATGAACTGTAGTAGATTGGCTGAAAAGGAAGAAATCAAGATGTGATGCTGATTCAAAGTTTCAATGTGATTAAGAGCACACATTCAGAAGGGACCTTAAGAAGGCTTGCTAACGAATTAAGGGACGATTCTAGGGAATCAAAATTATTGACAGTGAAAAATATTTTTTTTAGAAAATGAATGCTTCCAAGGCAAAGTTGGTTGTACAAGCTACTGCATTATGGTGTTTCCTTAAGCTCTCACTGACGTGACGAAAATTGCGTCTTTTTGTTCACAGAGAGGTATCCACAGTCTGCCTGACTCGACATTAGGCCTGGGTCGAACGATTTTGACAAAGCTCTGTGTGAAGTGTTGTATGATTGGTCAGAATTGGTGGCTCTGCCTTATGTAGAACTGTTCGTGGACAGGAGAGCTGATAATTTGCTGTAACTACTCCTCTTCCACTATCCAGTGGAGACATGAAAAGTGTGGCGCTATCTGCATGACCATTTAGGAAAAAGCACAATAGAGGATGCGGGGAGGGGTGGGGATCCCAATGGGTAGAGGCATGACGTATACTGAAGCAGGACGTGTGTCCTCTGGGTGGTCTGCGCTGTTGTATGAAAGGTGAGTGTGAATATGAACGTACCAAAAAAAACATGTGACCGCGTGATGACTATTCGGCTTCGGACAAAGTATGTTTGAGTCTTCAGTCAATCAAAATCATGAGTATGTGGCATCTGTGGTGTGTTTGACAAGGACTAAATCTGATAAGGACTAAATGATTTATTTCATGAGGAGTATGTACATTACTCTTGCATTTAGTGCATTTGCACCGACTTGCTAAAAGAACTGAGGCTGAAATCTGATATTTTCATCCACTGGATGAGATGCCCTGGCCAGCTGAAAGCACAAGTCAGGTGCTCTGACAGAGCTGTTTCTGAGGTCATCAAATATGATACACTAGCTCAAGGCAACTCCACAGACTCTTTCAAGCGAAGATGGAAAGGAGACAACATACCGCGCCTGTCTTCCAGACAGGCAATATTTGACAGCCTCCTTTTAGTCTCCGTTTTCTCTTACACCCTCGTACGTACACACGCATATAAATAAACAATGAAAGTTGTTGCGATCCCACACAGACGCAAACACGAATGCGCGCACTCAGTCTGTCAGTTGGTTTCAAAAGTGAAATTATTCCATCTCTCAGGGGTCCTGTTAAGCTCTTACAAAGCCTCGGTGCGTACAGCAGGTAGATTGATTGTGACTTATTAACTGTGAGTGAGCCTAACAGAGTGCATTAAAACAAAAGGAAATGTGATATCCCCAACCATCAAGTGCTTGTTAGAGCTTTAATCAAAGCCCTTCCAAATCTGCATATGGACTCCTGGTCATGAATTCCAAATAGCATCTTTAAAAAACAAGAGGAGACTACACCGCTGAGTCTTATTACTCCAGAGAGTCCTGAAAACATTCTACAAAGAATCAGCCTGCAAACAGTAGAATGAGAAATTATTCCCAATAATTATGGCTCTGGCTTTTATTGTCACTGCCGTTTATGTTCTATTTCTCAAACGACCGCGGCACACAAGATTGCTTCATTTCTTACCTCTTTTCTTCAACGAGGGTTATGATTATACTTTAATCTGATTCATAGTGACAACAGTCCCTGACCTCATTTGATCCAGTATATACGATTTTCTTCTTTGACCAAATCCTGTTAAAAAGCATCCTCTGCAGTCGAGGGCCGAGCTCGGGTATTGATGGTAGCACTTCTATTTTCGCTCTGTGAATATGACTGAGAAGTGTAAATCACAGCTATTATATCATCTGCTCTATTCAGGCACAAAGGAGTGTGGTGAGAGATGACCGTTCCACATGTTGGCCCCAGCGGGAAGCGCAATGACGGAAGCCAGAAGTGACAATGATCAAGGCAGGTCATTTCTGAAATGCTGCAGTGCAAGAATTCACCCAGGGCTGCACATTTCATGCGGTAATATTCCTCAACCACAATTTTACTGACCAGCAAAATGTGCATTTTCTATGCACAGTTTAATAGTTCTGCAATTCTGATCTATTTCTAAGCAGTCTGGTGATTAATAAATATATTTCATCACTAATCGCAGATGTTTTATCACGTTATATCTTCTAATAATCATTTGTGATGTTACTTCAAATGATGTTCAATTGAAGGCGGGTAAAAAAATTGCACTCAAGAGAACATACATAAATATTTTGTCTCATCTCATAACTCAGCTAAAGCTTAGTGATCTGGTAACTTCATTTCTTTATCACTTCTTTTGAGTGTTTGCAGATGATTTCTATATTTGCATCTAAATGTTACGCCTTCATTGTTAAATTACGAAAGATGTTTTCTTGCTTTGATTGTGTTTTGTTTATTTGCTCCACAGTGATTATCCTTCCAGACATAATTTTTTTTATCTTGTTAATTGGAGTGGATGCATCATTATTTAAACATGACAAGAACTCTTTGGACCTTTTAATGTTTTAACATTGGTAATCCAGCCAGGGCTGTTTGGCCTCTGAACGGATCTTTTCAGGTTAGAAATGTGCCTGGTAAACTTTAAAAACAGATTTTCAGATATGCAAAGACAAATGCACTTTCATTTCAACAAGGAAAACATTAACCCTTTCGATGTACCTGCATATCATCAAAATCAGTTGCATAAAAAGAATTAAGTCATTTGTTTTGGTATCTTATGTCTGTACTTACTCTTCAAATGAGAGTAAGTACGGTATAAAGAATTTATTGTTTCCAGTTTAAGATTTAATTAGACCGAGATAACCAAAATGTAAACAAGTGTTTTCTTTAGCTGTAACTGCAGAAGCTGAAATTCTATTTAATTCATGTTAAGTAGTGCAAAGGAAAGCCTGATTTCTTAAGCAAACACAAGCAGGAAGAAAAATAAAAAGGAAGAAGCACAGCTTTCCCCCAACAAAGCTAATCAGGCTTGCCCGAAAACAACCAAAGCTTCAGTGGATGTCTAATTGGATTAAATCAAAACAGAGGATGTGTCTCGTGTGCCTCTGTTGTGATGGCTTGACCTCTAATGGTAGTCCTTTTTTTTTTTTTTTTTCCTAATTTCTTCAGATCCCACTCCAATCACGCCAAGACTAATGACAACTGGCACATCTGACACCCGGTGGCCAGACAGTTTTTCTAGAGAGCGACTTTTAAGTTAAAACTGAGCGAGAGCTGGTCAAGGTCATTCATAGAGGAGAGGCGAGGCAGCTCCAGCAGCGAAAAACTCGCACAAATCACACACTGCCTGGCCGGGGTCCTCGCTCCTCCGGGGGACATTTAACCCACTCCTACGATGACCTTTGCCGGCAAGGAGTGCCGTCACTTCAGAGGTTTATGTGGCGACGAACCGCCAAGACAGCTGATGACACATTTCAAACACGACGTGCAAGCACCTTGGTGTTTTGAGGAGAGCAAAAAGCAGAGAAGAGGGAGTAAGGCTTACGACTCCCTCAGGCTGATGCTAATCTCCATCCATACTGCTGCACAGACTGTAGCTTTGCATCTGGCTCCAGGTCCACTGGGTTGTAATCAACTCTAACATGCTACAAAGGAAAGTAAACACTGGAGAACCTGACTAGTTAATGGGTATTAAACACTAAATATAGTGCACCCCAAGAAAAAACATGCACAAAGTCTTAAGATAAATTGATGTTATGGAGACTTTGAGGTGAAGATACCACTTTTTGATCCCTTCCTCTAGCAGTGACACTTCACATCACTCCAAACACTTGCTGTAGACATCTTTATGGTTATAAGAAGTTTGAAGAAAAACACAAACATTTCTTGAGACTCCCTCTTAAAAAAGCTTACATGCACAGTGGAAACCAACTTGGCATTACAGCAGAAGCTAACCTCTACAGTATTTTTTTTTCCACACCCTTTGGTGTACAGCTAATCAACACCAGGAAAGAAACTAAACTGGATTGGCTGCTTTGCAAATCCCAGCCAATGCCGTGTGAGGCAGCAACATTCCAAGCCGAATGTGCTTTTGAATATTTCCAATAACAAAATTTATTTGGAGTTATAGTCCACAAAAAAAAAAAAAAAATTGTAAACACAGGTGTGGGTTTACTGAGTTAATAACTTATGTGTGGCTGAAATAATAAAGTTCCAGATGAAGGGTAATTAAAATCAATGTGCATCATAATTCCTTTCAATGGCTATTTGAAGAAAACTATTTACAAGAATCTGTCTTAACTGAATCTTTCTGATTTGGATAATTGGTCTAGAGATGGAGTTTTTTCCTCATGTCATATTTGTACCCAAG
>NW_015113714.1:190322-212728 GCF_001443285.1 Poecilia latipinna | reverse complement strand
AGAGAAACACTTGAGAAAGATGGTGGCGTATTTTTGGTGTGGAAGAGAGCAGCTCAGGAGTGAGGTCAAGTGTGTGAGCAACAAGCGTGGAGGGAGGAGAGAGAGCGAGAGAGAGAGAAAGAGTGGAGTGGGAGTGTGGGAGAGTTCGTCAGACTGGTGATGGTCGGGAGGGAAAAACACAAACGCTTTATTCTCAGCTTTTGACTGAGATCCTTCAAGAGAGAGACAGAAAGAGAGGGCGATGCAGGGAGGTTACTGTTAACCTTACTTATTTTGTCAGCGATCTCTGAATGAATGCTGTGTTATGATGGGGACTGTTAGTGAGCTGTGTGCGTCCAGTTTCCAAGCTTTTCTCTGCCCTACTGTACGAGGAGGAGCACCTGCTGCTGCAGCCTCAGGTGAGTACTTTACTTATCTTATCACTGTTGTGACCTGATGTCATTAAAAATTATGTGTTGTAAAAAAAAAAACACAGTGAGATAAAGTAGCTCCATCGTTTAGTTGCTGTGGTGATCGCAGAGCTCTCTATATTTCTGACATTTCTGTGTTCATGTACACACATGAGTCAGTGTGTGTGTCTGTGTGTGTGTGTGAGCTTGATTTGAGAACATGACGCACTCCCATCACATTCTGGTCCAGGATCCTCCTCTCCGGTGGGTGCCGAAGTGACATAATCTCCATCTCTGCCCACTGCTCTCTGCTCCTCGCAGGTGGTTTCTCACAGCGTCGCTCATTCAACAGCAGTTATTTACACTCTAGAAAAAGCTTGGCAGGCACTCACACAGGTTAATTTGATGTGGCTGACAGCTTTTTATAAATACACAGTGTAGCCGAGCCCAGTCATTTCTCCCCTTTTTGTTCCTTATTTTAAAGTCATGGGCCTTAAAACTGTGAGAACAAGTACAAATTTTCAGATAAGCCATTCAAAGCTGCGGGGAGTCTTCACCTCTGGTCGTACTTTCCTGAATACTTGACATATTAGCAGAAATATAGTTCCAGGTAGGAGTGAAGATCATCTGCATAGATGGCAAATTGTATTTTTTTTTCTTTCAATCATATACCTGCCAGTGATGGCCACACTTCCACTAATGCGTTAGTAGCAACAAATTGTTTTATTTAGCACTTTTGGTAACTTTGAAATCATTAAGCACACTTAGCTTCCACTAAATACATTTTTACAAATACATTCTACAGTGTTACATTTTGTAAACGTTTTGTCAACCATTTACAGTTCTTTTAGGATTAGACATTTATATTCACGCTTTTATTTCTTACTTATAACAGTTCCGTTTTCTCTCCTTTTTTCCTTCTCAGTAATTTTTTTTCAAACAACAAACAGTAGCGAAGCAGTAAAAATAAATACAACATGTAAAGGAATTATAGAACATTAAATTGGTGCTATAGTCTTTCAAAGGCAGATTTGAATTGAAGCTTTAGCTTTAGCATTAGCTTCTGCTAAATACCAGGTTGATGAAGCAGAAGTGATGGGTGTGATTTGTGCTTTAGGGTTAGCGCAACTAACATTTTAGTTTTTTCTGGAGCAAACTACCAGAAAACTGCAAAACAGCTGAAACTCTGAGTTCCTTTAAATCAAGACTAAAAACTCACCTGAATTGCTTCTGAACCATAATAAATGAAACATTGACCAACATATTTGTTGTTTAGATTTTGGTGATGACGCTCATCAAAATGTAATGTTTTTTTTTTGAAATTGTTCACTGTAAGGTGTTTTCTTTATGACTTTGTATTTGTAATTTTATGTTTTTGCTGAAATGTGCAATACAAATAAACCTGATTGATTGATTGATTGATAGCTACCCAACTCTGACAACCGCATGTATAAGATTGGTAAAAGGTCCAAAGCAACACTCTCTAGTTCATTTAGGGGATCCATTTTTTTAAGTACTTAAAAAAAAAACATTGATAACACAGCGTATCACTCCAATGGCATTTAAAAACAGTATCTTGATGCACATATTTGACTTTCATTAAGTTCGTATGATCCACATAAGGCCATAATTATGCACATAATTATACACCCCCACTAACATTTGGTTAAATGTCCTTTAGCAAGTTGCAGACCAGCAACACACTTTTTGTAGCTGCTAACAACATTCTGGCATGATTCTGACTCAACATTAGATCACTCTTCTTAGTAGAGTTTCTTTTAAATTTGTGAGTTTCCAGTAAAATTAATACATTTTCAATAAGCTATAGGTCCTTCCTGTTCCAAGAGCCAAATGTTAGCCAGATTTATCCAAACCAATACCAGTGCCAATCTGTGTTTGGGTTCATTAAAACATCCCCACAGCATGATGCTACCACCACCATACCACAACCTCTTGTGCACTTTTCTCAGGTTTGAGTACTCCAAACACGTTTCCCGTTATCATGGACAAATGATTTAATTTTTCATTCGCCTGCCAGTTAAAAATGTCTCTGGAAGGAATTGGGTTTGCCTATCAGGACACTTTCAGTCGGGCCTGAGGGGCTCCTTCCTTGGTCAACACCCTCTGAGTTGGTGTTAATGTTCAAACTGGACAGGAAAACTGCTGTTCCATCATTTCCAGTAGCAAAACCTGGTGGGTCCTGGTATGTTCCTAAACAAAGTGACAGTTTGGTTCAGTTGAGACTTGAACATGGTTGAATTGTTCCAATAGAACAATAAAACTGGTTTTAAATAGGTAAGGCAGGCTGGTATTAAGCATCTAGAATGGACTCAATGCAAATGCTATTCTCCATAAATTTAGGAAATTCAGAAAAATGCCTGTAAGCCGAAATATTAGAATGAGAACTAAAATTTCAGCCAAAAAGAGAAATCCTTGACCATTAGTGTCTATATGTGTAATTTTAATTTTGACTGGATTGAGGAGGATTCAATTCAATATTTTCTGTTTCTGAAAGGATTAGTTGAGAGGAAGAAGATGCAATATCATCAAAGGTTGTGAGGATCAGCATGAAACTAATTAAACATCCTTCAGCCTGACTTTTCAGATTGAAAATATTTATATTCTCTTCCTGTTTACTGAGATAGTCAGACTAAGAGAAACTATCAGATAAAAAAGTTTTTAACCAAGAAGAGAAAAACTTCCATGATTGTAGCTCATTATTAGTCAAATTGTAAAATGATAAAGAGAAAAAAAAATCTCCACCAGGAAGAAAGCAAACCCTAACAGTGAAATAAATAAAGTGTTATGAAAAAAGATTTATTTATTAGTTAAATGAATAACAAAGAGAAGTTAATTATAAATCAAAATGAATAACATTAAAGATAATGTCAGACAAAACATCAACAAAAGTAAAACTTTAAAAATCAAATTAAATTGTTCAAAATGGCAAAACAATCAATTGAAACACTGATTAGTAAAAATATATATATTAATACAAATTCAACAAAATGACTCAAAGTCTGTGCCCTCAGTCAGCTCTTTGTTTTTAAATCTTTGGTTTGTGCAGTTTATAATTAAACCTGAGAATGACTGAGCTGCTGCATGATAAATTAGTTGTAAATAAAATATTTAGTCAAGCAGATGGCATGAGGCCAACCTTTGGATATAGATGCAAAACTCTGTTTATGGAGGGGGGGGGAAAGCACCATTCCTGTGGTTTAACATGATGGTGGCTGCATCATACTGTGGGAATGTGTTTCTTGAGCAATAACAGGAAGGCTGATGGACAGAACAGGGTTATCCTGGAAGAAAAGCTTTCAAATGCAGCAGAAGACTTTTGACTCAGAGAAAATGACTCTAAATATTTATACAGCCAGAGCTTGAATGGTTTAAATCTCTTCTTCAGACGGGAGTCGAACTGAGAGTTAGTGGAAAGTTCTGAAAATCGATTTTCACAGATGCTCTCCACCCAATCTGACTGAGCTTGACCTGTTTGTGCAAATCTGGTAGAAACTTGCCCCACGGACTGCCCCACTTTTCAGATTTCAGTTTGTAAAACAACTGAAACAAGTTTTGCTCCCAGTTCACAATTGTTGTGCTAATCTAACGCTTATAAATCTTCCCAAAACACGAAGTGGTAGTCACAAGATGTGAAAAAGTTAAAAATGTCTGAATACTTATTCAATTAGCTGTGTATTAGGAAGCTGTCTTGATTAAACTGTGAAATTCAGCAGCTTTTTTCCCACCGCCACGCCTGACCACATCCTGTTTTTTGGTGGGTCCAGCCTCTGAATAAAGCAGTGATTCAATCACACAGCTGGAATCCCTTGCCCTCTTTTTCCTCTGTCCTTCACTACACCCTCTCCTCTCCCTTCCCTTTTTGCCCGCTCCCAAACGGTCCATCTCTGATAGCACACCAGCTTCCCCTTAAACTAATGTGTTTCTGTATGCCGCTGCTATTCAGCAGGTGGGGCTGTTATTTCAATTTCCTTTTTTATGTCTATCTTGTGAGCCCTGCTTCCTCTTCCTGCATAAATGTGGAAACAGCGATTTCTCTGCCAGGTATGTTCTCATACGGCTTAATAAGTTGGACAAACCCACAGCCCAAAAGGTTCTTGGAGTACTTTTTAGCATGTAGGCTTTGTTTTTTTTTTTTTTTTTTTTTTTTTTGTCATACCTAGAATAAAAGGTGCAAACAGTTAAAGTCCAAATAAAAAACTCCATAAGATATTTTAAAAGCTTGAAGAAATTGTAACTAAGGCCAGTTTATATAATTTGTAAGATAGTTTGGCTCCTTTAAAGAGAAGATACTATATCAGGAAGGGTTTCCCCAATATAAACAATTAGGCTTGAAATCATACACCTCTCTAGGTGCTTTAATTTCTTGCTTTTTACAAAGATACATCGACTGTGAAGAAAAAAAAAATATTTTACTCACCTATAATAGGTTACGGCACCAAAAAATAGCAGAAAAGAGCAGTTCTCATGCCGCTAATGCTATGTGCCAGACCAATTTATATTAACTCATCATTTAGTCCTCTTCTATAACATTTCAAAAAAGTTGTAGCATTGAGAAAGGGATTGTTGAACCTCCTAGACTGTCTATGGCACTCTCTTCTCTTTAATTTATCCCCAGTTTTTCCATCAGATCTAAGTGTGGGGACTTAGGTGGCCATGGGAAGCTTTTTCTGTGTTGAATTGATCTTTTTTTTTTACACTCCTAATCTGGTTGAAAGATCCAATAGCGACTCATTTTATGCCTAGAAGTGGAGTGCATCAACTTTGAATTTAAAATGTCCTGATATTTCAAGCTGCTCATCAGTGTTCACCTATATTTACCAGTTAAGTAACTTCTTAAGGTTGCACGGATTTTATTTATGGGTATCAGAGTAAAAGAGAATTAAAAGGTTTAACGTGACAAAGTGCAAAGGACTTCCAAGAGGTAATACTTTTACAGGAGACTATTAATACATAAAACAAAGACGGATGCTACGGGGTCAAACAAAACGCAGATGTTTGTAAGGCGATCTCTGATTGGTTGCTGAGAGTTGAGGCTCCGCCCCCGCAGCCTCTCATCCACCGGCTGTTTCTCCGCAGCCAGTTGTCACTAACTGGCAGTTTAACGGTGACGGAGCTGTGAACGAGGGTTCCCCTTTGACCCGAAAACTTAATTAAAAAGTGACCAAATAAGATTTCCTTACGGAAACAACGATACCAACATGGTGTTGAAGTCCGAAGATGGAGTCGGTGAGTTTCCAGACACGGTTTTATTAGTTTGAGTGCTTCGCTAATCCAGAGGCTAAGCAGGTTAGCTGGTTTAAACTAGTTTAACTTTACGTCCCGGGATAACTGACGTCTCGTTTGTGTCTTGATATCACATCGTTAGGCGTTTTAGCTTTCAGTTTCCTGCCAGGGCAACAAGTCCTCATCTGGCTCATGTGTTAATGCTCTTTGGCAGCCCTTTATAGACTGACACAAGGGATCTATTATTATTATTATCTGGATTGAGGCCAGCCCTCATGGGGGGGTCTGTGCTTATTGTGCAGCAGCCCGTGTCTCTGAAACCAATCAATGCAGCCATTTATTAGCTGGATTGTCCTAAAAATACTCAGTTGACTTGACTTGATGTACTTTTGTGCTCTCTGTTTCCTAACTTGGAGCCACGGAGCTGGAGTCTGTCAGCAGTAGGAATCTGTGGAGAAACCGGACCAAACAGTGATGAACCTTAGGTTGTAAATCAGCCACAGCTGTGCACTGGTGTTTCCTGTGAAAAACTGAGATGCACTTTCACCATGTATTCAGTTACAGCACTCAGTTATAATATTAGGAAGACTGTTGAATCTGAGTTTGAGTGAAAGTGATAACTTAGGAAGAAACACCAGAATCTGAGCTGAGGATAACACATCTTTTCATTTCACAAATGATGATTAAATTTGATGAATATTGTAGATTTCCACATTAGTTTAGAGCATTTGACCACTGTAGTTCCTATTAGTACTTATGTTAACAAATTTGTCAATGGAACAGCGAATCAGAACAAAACGATAGTCGTGTAGTCTCTTGTTGGATAAAATCATGGTTAGATCATGTTTTTCTAGACCGACACTGATTCCTGGTTCTCCCTAAAGTCTGAGATGTTGATTTAAAGAAACGAAAAAAGTTGTTTCAGCTCCTTTTTGATTTGCAGTAGTAGTTTTAAATCCAGCTCTCTGCCTCTCTGGGTACTCCAGGTTTCTCCCACAGTCCAAAAACATGACGTTAAATTAAAGGGTGTCTCTAAATTACCCTTAGGTGTGAGTGTGTGCATGGTTGTTTGTCCTGTGACTCTCTGTGTGGCCTGTGATGAACTGGTGACCTGTTCAGGGTGGACCACTCCAGCCCCATGCGACTACACACCCACCAGCGGGTCTAGACCATGGATGCTTCAATTCATAACTTGCCAGTTATTATTCTACCGATTGGTTCACCTTCAGTTTTTGACTCACTCACACTCTCAAAACTTCCCCAGTTTCTCTCTCGGTCACATTAGGATGTTTTCGTTTCCTGTACGTTCAGGCTTTCATTTGTTCCCCACTGTTCTTTGCTTCCTTTCTTCCAGTTCTTACTTACTGGACTTCTAAGCCTTGAGGCTGCATGAATGCAATCAGTAATCGGGGCAGGATTACATCAATCTTTTGAGCCAGTTATCCTCAGGCCAGAGAACTCTAAAATGTACAATTATTCCATTTTTTTTTTCCCAAATCCCCAAATGGACAATTGATGCCTTGTGAACAGTGCCTGACAGAGCATTTTCTCTCTCTTATCACAAACAAACTGCTTTGCCTCGGGTCTTGGGTCATGTTCTTTTATGTGAACAAACACATGAATTGAAACAAAACACTCTAGTGTCTGTGCCTTGCTTGTTTCTTTGCCATCGGTTGTTTTAAAGACATGCCTTTCCTCTTCATCGAGCCAAGGGAGGGAGCCTGCCGTTGATGCTCCACTCCTTGATGGATGGACGAAGGGAGGGATTAGGGAGGAGACGAGATGACCAGGAGGAGGAGGGGGAGAGATGAGATTTTAAGGGTTTTCCTCCTTCACAGACACACTTGGAAAAAAAACAAAGTTTGTCCTCATTTAGCTTCTGGCAGGCTATGTGTCCTCTCCCGTCTGCAGTAATGAAGAGATTAGAGTGGCAGAGTGACTGAAGAACCGCAGGACTGACCTGACTAAGAGAAACTGGTGACTAAGTTCCATCCTGAGGTTTTTTTTTTTTTTTTTATAATTATTTTGGCCTCAAGTTGTTGTTCTGGAACCTTGAAGAGCTGTGGGGAAGAAGAAAAGCAGACGCCAGCGTTTTCTGGTACGATCATCAAGATTGAGACACAAATGTGTAGGTGTTCAGTGCGTCATCTTAACTTCTGCGTGAGAGTTTTTTTTAGTTTTTTTTTTTATGCCAAAACTTGAACAGGATGAGCGTGTGCATGCATGAGTTGTCACATCTTCTTTAGAAAACTTGTGAAAGCAGGAAACCTCAGCTTAACGTACAGTAGCTGCAGATTGATTATTGTGCATGTTTTAAAGGATGTGATGCATAACCTGCTAACCACCAACGCAGGGAAGGAGAATAGAGAGCAAACATATCCAGAGCGGCTGATCATCAGTAGCTTTGCAACAATGAAGGGTTGCAAGTTGCAGAACGATTGCAAACTCTGTGATATGTGGAGCTGAGTTTTAAAAAACGTACTTATGTTGGATGTGTCTGGATTGTGCTTTATAAGCTGTTATAAACAATCTAACCTATTTCCTCTTGCAATAAACCGTCGGAGGAAGTGAGTAAATGCCAGTTTTGCTACCTTTTTTTTTTTTTTTACAACGGCATGTTTTTCTGGTCTTCAGGTTAATAACGAAAGCCGCTCTGGCCTATTTAAAGCCTCCTCTGGGCGATAATGGGATGTGTGTGATTAGTTAGTGCGTCACTGGGTGTGTTCTTGCACTAGATCATATCTAAACTGATGTCAGACATTTGTGGGGGGTTTTTTTTGGGTTGGGGGGTTGATTCAACACATCCATGGCTTATGGTTATAAAAAAAGGTTTCTAAAACTAATGCTGTACATTTGTGACGTGTTGATCTGATTTGCATAAATCAGAAACAGTTGATCACCACAGATTTCGGAGTAAAAATGTAAGAAAGTAACTATTCATGGTTCCCACATTAAATTTATTTCACTACTGATTAATATACAGCTCAGTGTAGGTGTGGGTTTCATCCAGCCAAAGATCTGTTTGTAAATATAAGTATGATGGAGTAACCTGAAGTATTTTGAAGTAGATAAGTGCAAGTTCTTGGAAGCAAGTGAAATGTGTAATCTTACTGCTATCAGTTTTTATGTAAACAACTGGGAGGAGCTGGTTAGAATCTCTAACAGCTCAAATGAACTCCGACCCCAAACCCCAGAGGAGTAGAAAAGGAGGTGGATTAGCAGTGCTTTCCAAAAGCTGATGGTGTCATCCAGGACTTCCTGCTGTGGAATATCATCTGTGCTGCAGATATTAAGCTGTTAGAATGTCAGTCAGAGGCTCCTTCAGATTCGATGCAAGACTGACTGCTACTGGAAATCGGTCAAGCCGACAGCACCACAATTCACATTGACATTTGAATAACATGAGTCACTAAAACATTTAATTTCCCTTTTGGATACATAAAGTATTTTTGAATTGAATGTTACAAGATTTTGAACGCAGAAGTATTGATGGCTATACTTTACTAGTTGTATTATTGGACTACTTGTATCTGTAGGTTTTAATTAATGTACAAATATTTGGACGAATATCCCCATTTTGACTGTAGCAGCCATGCCACTTTTTTCTGAAAGATTTAAAGACTGCCAAGTCAGAACAAGGAGTTTTTAAGCGTTTTAGTCTCCTGTGTTTGACCAAGAAAATTTACTGATAATTTATGTAGTCCATGTGAAATGGAGCTGATGTACTAAGTGACCCTGTTTCATGCATTAGTGGTGATAAAGCCTGTTCTCACGGTGTGCCCTGCTTCTGCAGAGTAACGTTGTCATGTAAGCAGGGAGAACTGAACAATGTGAACTGATTGAAATCTCTCAGCAGGATTCCTCTAATGAGGCTGATTTGTCCTCCGACTGGTTGCTACTCCACTTTAATTGCTCGTTCTCTGCTTTTATTTTCTTGGCTTACATACCTTTTTTTAAAAAAAAAAAAAAAGATAAACCTTATGAAATAATAAATTAACTACTGCTCACTGTGTCTGGGAATAAAAAAAAAATGTGAATGTACCGCTATAACCACAATCTTACTTTCCCACCTGTTGCCGGCCTTCTTCCTCTTCCTTTTCTTCTTACGTAAATTTTCTTGAGAATAACCACCAGACTGGCTCCGCCAGATCAGTGTTGGTCTATTTATCACGGCTCTGCAGATGTTTTGTGTGTCTGCGGTACATGAACTTCTGTTCTGTCGGAGCCCACACTCGGTCCTGTACTTTTAGGGGTGTTTTCCCAGCAGGGAGGAAGCCAACACCGCCACTGAGAGCTTGTAATTGTAAAGTATGATATGAAATTCGCTTCCCGTCCTTACTTTGCTTATATTCCTTTTGTTGGAGCTTTTTGGTTTTGGTATTTTACTCTGCTGAAAGTATAAATCTCTCCAGTTAATAGTTAACTGGTGCCAAACTAATAAATTTTTGGTAAATGTTCAACATTTTTTAATCCCCTATGCTAATCAGAGTAACTTAGGAATTAATATTTATTTGCCAAATATTGTTTTATATTAAATATTGCTAGGCTAACATAATGTTCGCGCTTTTGTTTTGATATGACTCAGTTCATATTTCACCGTAGAGCATGTTAGTACTTCTACAATTCATTGTATGTGGGCAAAACTTGTAATAAAATTCTAATAAGAGTATTTCACGTTATAAAACAATTTCTAGTAGAAAATAAGAAGTACACACATCTCATTTATTTCCATTGTTTTAGCTTTTAGGATTCTTTAATCACATAAATAACTACTTAGAAGTCTAACACTCTGTTTTGTTTATTATTTTAATTAACAATTACTTCAATCTGTAATCATAAGATTGAAAAAACTTTAGAATAATTGTTTAAGTTTTATATTTATTAAATCTTATAGTTGTGTGAATTTAGTCTACTATGATCTGGCTTCAACACTGAGTTGTGTGTGGGGGAAAAAAGAGCAAGTCTGGTGGCTCCCCGAGCGCTGATAAAAACCATTTAACCACTTTTATTCTTCTAAACTAATATTTGTTTTCTATCGGATTAGTGCACTTAGTCTTTCTATAAGTGCTTTTATAATCTCATTTTGTTCTTAATATTCATTTTTTTCCCCCCTCCTTTCATTACAGCATCGTTATTGTAGTCAAACGATATAACTTCAGCTTTATGTCTGAGATCCTGTTTGTTTTGGGCAATGAGCTTGAGTCCATATTCCTGTTGGTGTCTGTGGTAACGGGTGGTGTAATCTGATGGAGCCCAGATTGTGTTGCCATAGTGAGCCAGAGCGGTGGGACTCTTGGATCTCCATTCTGCTGTTGTTTCAAAGTGTGTGTGTGTGTGTGTATGCTGTAATTGCATTGTGTGTAGGATGAGGGAATATTTGATCTCTGCCTGAGTGCTGCGTTCATTTCTGCCCTCAGTGCCTGATGACCTAAGTCCAGAGGAGCGACAGGAGCTGGAGAGCATCCGCCGCAGAAAACAGGAGCTGCTGCAGGACATACAAGTAAGTACGATTCTCACAGACGTGAGCCGTTCCTTTCGTTTTTATTTCTCATAATCATCTCTCAAACTGTAAACGGATTTCATCTAAAGCCTTTGTTAGTAATAGAATCACTTGTTTGTGTTTAGAGATTTGTGCCCACTCTTGTTGCATTTAAAAAATAATCTAGACTATGAGTGTATGAATAATAATGAAAGCAGTTTGGTCATATTTAAAATTGTTGTTTTTAACATAAACACACATTTAAACCTTCATCTTAAATATTTTGTTTGGGTGAATATTACACGATAGAGCAGGGATTGAATAAATATGAAACATAATGCCGTATTTGCTGAACCCCTTTTCCACTGATACTTCTAAATAAAATGCAGTTGCCTTCAGAAGGCACCTTATTGGTAAATCCAGTCCATCTGTCTGTAATTTAATCTCAACATAAATCCAGCTGTCCGATGACGCTGCAAAAACACAAAATCTTACCAAGTTTATGTGGTCTAGCTTCTACTGCAAATATCTTATTTCAAGTGTCCTAACTTAAAATTAACTTTTCAGCAAGATGTCAATGATTGCTTTATATTATTTAAAAAGTACTAGTTCCTCTGGTAGATTATTTCACTTTTAACATGGGAAAAATAACTGGTTACAAGAGAAATAATCTGCCAGATTAGGCTACAATTAAGGAATTATTTATTTAAAACAAGCTACTATAGATTGCTGAAAAGTTACTTGTAAATTAGGTTTGTCTTATTTCAAGCGTCCTAAGATATTTTCACAAGAAACTGGACCAAAAACATTTATAAACATTTGTGTTTTTGCAGTGTAACTCTGAAGAAGTGGCATAGATCTAAAATCCAGTTATGAATCTGTGGTGAGACCTGAAATTTGATGTTCCCAATTCTCTCCATTCACGTTTGATTTTGGAAAAAAATTAACAAAATAATGGGGGAATGAGATAAATTACATTAGACTGCTTCATACAAGTCAAAAACATCTTGATACTCACAGTTGCCAAAGAAAGAAGTGAGGAGACGAGTGAAAGTCAACAATGCAACAGAGAGTTGGAGAGTTAATTACCGAAAATGTGTAACATAGACAGTATTGGAGCTCACTGCTGCTTTGTAGGTCAAAAAGTAATCTGTGTAGCGAAACCAAGAGACAGTTTCATAATTAATAAAAAGCTCCATTTGCAAGGTTAAGTTCAAAGGTTAATATTAAAATTAGAGAGCCAGTCCGCCTTCAGAAAGCACTTGGTTTAAAATGAGAGGAGGCTGATAGCTCATCTGCCTATTATCTACTTTAAAAAGCCGATGCATTAGAAGAAAGTCAGGGTTTCCTCCAGTGTTTTATAAGCCTGGTGGGCCACCAGGCTTTACTTGTGCCCCCACTTAAGTAAATAAATACTTATTTACTTAAGTATTTTTAAAATGTTTGCATTTTTAACACTTTATAGTTGGTTTTCAGGTATTAATCTTCCAATCTTTCAATAGCACATAATTATTAAGTGATATTTTCAAATTTCCTGTCAGCTTTAAACTTTTTTAACTCAAACACGATGGATTGCTGGATGAATGACTAAACTACCACCCACCCACTGGATTTAGCAAGTTTTCTGGGAGAAACCTTGAAAGTACATTATTTACAAATATAATTTGATGGGGTTGTTCCACTCTGAACGTTCAAAGCCAGGTTATTTCAAGATGAGTTGTTTATAAAATAAGGGAGAAACCCGGATTATATTTCACATGTGAAACCTTGAGGTTGCAGCTGTTGTTTGCATTTTCTCCTCGTTTGAATACCAGTCTGTGTCCTTGAGTGAATTTAGACTTTCATGTCTGGACCAGCGAGTCTCGTTGGGCTGATGGGGGTCAAAGGATAGGATCACCAGAGCGACGCTGTACACAGACGAGACGGATGATCCTCTTTGTTTGGGGTTGGGGGGGCCCACATATAGACGACCTGCAGGAACAGATTCCCTCTTGCTTTTGCCCTCTTTACAGATAAATCAACAGATAATCTGTTTTTAAAGGGACAGGACAGCTATACTGTAAAAAACTAGATGACTTTTTTATATTTAATTTTATATCAAAGATTAAAAACTGTTTTCAAATGACATTATTCATTGAGAAGAGAAATAATGACTCCCTAAATTTAATAGTGAAACCGAGTATTTCTTTGCAGATTTGTTTGATTTTTTTTTTTGGGCACAATAATAAACGTCTCGCTAAAGGTCACACCCCCTATTGTGATCTTAGCCTAGGCTTTGACTAGGACAGTCATAATTATCATTCTGCTGATCTATGAAGACTGGGATTTGATGGTTTGTTTAGGAACTAATTGTACTAGAGCTCAATGTAGCTTCTAGCCGTCTATCTTTAATTATAAGAGCAAAAGGTCTTTTTTTTTTTTTTTTTTTCCCGAGAGAGCCATTTCTGTTAAACATGGGTTTCTTATTTTAAACAAAATTAATAAAGCACCAATCTTTTAAACTCTTTAGTCGGTTTGGCTAACTTTAAAACGTATATCTGGTAATAAAATTGGTTAAGTAATTACATGTTTGGGTCTATTTGAGGAGCAGTGACAAATTATTTCAAGTAAAGATACATATTTTACATATTTATTTAATAGAATTTCTGCATTTATTTATTTACCTAACATGCATTATACATTTATTTTACATTTTATTTTGTTAAAATAAGAACACATACAAAAATATTAGCTTTTTTATTTACTGCATTGTGAATCTGTAGCCTATGATGACACCAAATAATAATGAATCTGTTAATAAACTATTTTTTAATTAACTGCACAAACATGAGTTGGGTTATGAACCATTGCAGCAATACAGAGATGGTGCATTGTTTCTGTGTTTCTGGGAAACGGAATCAGAAATAAATGCAAAAAATAGTATTTATTGTAGTTTCCAGATTCCCTCAATGGGAGACGTTGAGTTTTCTGCTCACAGGATTCATTACACTGTCTGCAAAACAAATCAAATTTAGTTTAATGATATTTTCCAAAAACGATGTGAAAACCCCCCCAGAAGTATTGAAAACTGGTTTTCCAGACTTTAACACTATTATCCTTTCTCTCTTTCTCCTCAATCCTTTCTTTCTTTTCTTCCTCCCTCATGTCCTTTTCCAACTTTATTTATACCTCTTTCCTTTCTTTCTTTGTTCATTTCTTGGTCCATCCTCCTTTTCTCCCCTGTCCCATTTTTTTCCCCATTATTCTATCCTTGTTTTCTTGCCCCATTTTCCTCTCTGTTTGTCCTCCTTTCATTTTCTTTCCTTCATTCTCTTTTCCTTGTCCTTCTTTAGTTTCATCCTGTTTTTTTTGTTTGTTTTTGGTTTTCCCCATTCAATATTTTATTCCAGATTTGTTTTAAATCTCGTTAATCTTTTTAAAAATATATCTGCTTTAAAATTCCTGTTGAAATTTAGTATTTTATGTTTTAAAATGAACATGAAGGACTGGGAATTCTGGGAATTTGAGTCTTAAAAGTGCGTAGGAACCCTGTTGTTCTCCTTCCTCTCATAACTTCGGACTTGCCTGAGCAGCTCCACTAAGCCGGTCGGTCTTTGATCCATCATATTCCCGTATTCTCCCCGACACCCAGGCAGACCTGTGAGGGCGTCAGGGAGGGGCGGCCCGATGAATCTGGGTCAGCAAAGGGAAGAGGGGGCGAGCAGCGACTCCAGCACAGGTGCCGCAGCGGATCTTTGCAGAGCGAGGCCGTTTCACAAAACTCCTGCTGAGAGGAGGAATCACTCAGGACTGAATCATGGCGGCACTTTTTTAGGAGGCCTAGTGGGTTGTCACTAGAGTGGGAGGTGCTGGTCGTGATGAGCTGCTCAGTGGGGTTTTTTCTGAAAGAAAGAAAGAAACTATTCTAATAATGAAATTAAATCGTGACTATTTATGTTTTTGTTTTGTGGTTTGAAGCTGACCGAATTTCCCCTGTTCCTCTTCTCTGTCGTCTCTTAGAGGCTGAAGGATGAGATAGCAGATGTGACCAATGAGATTGAAAACCTGGGCCTGACTGAAGAGAGGTAAAGTGTCCCTCAAATACCATGTCTGTGCGTAGGCAGCGCCGCTCCGCTCAGCCTTTGTTTTACATTCACAGACACAAAAAACTTGTTTGCCTCATCCTTTTACACGACGTTCTGATTATGCATCGTCTCGCTTAAATCCAGTTCGTTGAATTACTAAAATGAGATTATATTTGTAGAACTAAACTGAACATTTATTGTTAAGTGCTGAGAGTATTTTTGTTTTATTTGATTGCAGGAAAAGCATGCAGAGGAACAAACAGATGGCCATTGGCCGGAAGAAGTTCAACATGGACCCCACAAAGGTGAACGCATCAGTCAATCTGCGTTTAACAGTGACAGACATTGACAATTAGCTTAGTAATTGATTAATCTTTAGCTGGAGTACACAGAGTAATTGCTGAAAGAACAACACACTCAGTGCAGAAGTTAAATTAATGCAACAACATTATTGCAGTTAAACAAATTCTCATATTCTGGACAGGAAGGATGATTCAAATAAAACTTTTTGAAAATATTTTCTGTCTGTTTTTTGAATAGAAAGCGAGAAATCAAATCTGAAAAATTGGAGATTTTATTTTAAAGCCATATCGCTGACCCCTACTTAGCTTATTGTTGAGCAGGTAAAAAAAATGACTCATTTTTGGTGATTTTAGTTATTAAAAATCATATATTTTTGTGGCCCATGAGTGCTGAAACAGACTGATTTTGTTCTTATTCAGTTGATATTTTCGGATCCTCAGCCTGAGTTGCTCGTTTTCATGTCTCCTCCTCAGGGGATTCGCTTCCTGATCGACAGCTCCCTGCTGAAAAACACCAGCGAAGACATCGCTCAGTTCCTCTACAAAGGAGAGGGCCTCAACAAGACGGCCATCGGCGACTACCTGGGGGAGAGGTGTGCTTATTTAATCCACATTACTGGAATTATGATTCATGATGTTACACAAGCAGCTCCAGGCGAGCTTTAATCCCGCGTTGTTTCATTGTTTCTAACGTCTAACGTGGGCTTGTGGGTGTGTGTCTGTGTGGGATCCTGTGTGTCGTGCAGGGATGAATTTAACATCAAGGTTCTGCACGCCTTCCTGGAGCTGCACGAGTTCACGGACCTGAACCTGGTCCAGGCGCTGCGGCAGTTCCTGTGGAGCTTCAGGCTGCCGGGCGAGGCCCAGAAGATCGACCGCATGATGGAGGCGTTCGCCCAGAGATACTGCCACTGCAACCCAGGCGTGTTTCAGAGCACCGGTGTGTGACACCGATTCAAACGCACAACGGTTCTGATGTGCACACAGAAACTTTAAGGGCTCAGAGTGGAGACAGTCTGCAGAAGAACAGGATTTTATTTTATGTTTTACAGGATAAGAGTTTTAAAAAGAAAATAAATGGATTAAACAAATATTTCCAGATCCCAGATATCGCCTTCCTTCCTTCTATCATTCTTTATCTATCACCTTTCTTTACTTCTTTCCATCTGTTCTTCCTTCCTTCCTTACTTTCTTGTTTCCTTTCTTTTTGTCCTCCTTTCTTCTGTCCTTTCTTGTATGAAATGTAAACAGCTCTGAGAGTTTGAGATAAATTGTGTTGGAACCTGTAGAGAGCAGCCATCAGGTATCATTTCTAGGTATGTTTCTGTTTCACCTGGAAAAGGAGCATATTTTTATTTTCAGGAAAGCCTAACCAAGGACATTACGACAGAAACTTGACATTCAAGTTCTGCCTGTTTTCCAGATACATGTTACGTGTTGTCGTTCGCCGTGATCATGTTGAACACGAGTCTGCACAACCCGAACGTACGAGACAAACCATCAGTCCAGAGATTCACTGCCATGAACAGAGGAATCAACGACGGAGGAGATCTGCCGGAGGATCTGCTCAGAGTGAGTCCAGTTCAGTTTGTTCTGACAAACTCCTTCTCTGCCGAGGCTCCTTTCTGTGTGAACAGACTGAAGTGAATTATATCGTCTTTCATCTCTAATACTTCCTCCAGATGCATTTGTTTTTTATTTCAACTCTGTTCTAAAAGTCACACGTCTGTATTTTAGATTTAGATTCAGGATTGAGTTTTCTGCAATGTAGTTTAACATGAAGTTTGCTCCTTCATCTTCTTCAAATTAAACGAAATTGGCATCAAACATTTGTGCTACGTTTGCGCAGAAAACTGTAGCAAATATCTTTAAAATGATAAAAACGTATCATTTTAAAGATATTAAATATTTCCTGAGGTCATCAGAGGTCAAATATTTGACACCAATTTTGTTTAATTTGACGAAGGTGTGGAGGCCAAAATCACTCAGGTAAAATGGATTTATAATCTGTTTATTATTTAAACAGATTTTTGCTATTATTATGATTGATCTGCTTTTTGAGTGGGACTAAAAAATCCAAATCAAAGCAAAGCCTGTAACTTCTTTTCTTGCGGGTTGTATTGAAGCTTTTGTTCTCCTGCTAATGTCAAACAGAACCACGGTGACCACAGGACCGTGGATGTAGCCAGACAGGAGGTCAAAGTTCATGCAGTAACCACAGCTTTTCCATCAGCAGCTACAGCTTCATTCACAATCAATCCCTGCTGCGCTTTTCCTGTAAACGGCTTCCATGTTTACTCTGTAATCCATATTCTGACTATGTATGTGTGTGTGTGTGTGTGTGTGTGTGCATGCGCGTGTGTGTGTGTGTCATATTCATGACATACATTCAGCAGTGAAACTCTATATACTCTTGCTTATTTTGTGGAGATCTGGGGAAACAACTATATATTTTTTTTCTTTTGGGTTTATAGAACCTCCAACATTTTTAATTTCTGCCAAAAAAAAAGGCCATAAAGATATTAAATCCCATTGAATAGAACCAACTAAAAACCAATTAAACAAAGCTTTGTTTATCTAGTTAAGGTTTGCTGAGTAGGGAAACTATAAAACTGCACACAGTAAAAAATAATATGCTCCTTAAAATATTCAGAAACTGTTTAAGGAAAAGGATGACGATACAAGCTAGGAGTGAAATATAACTTAAAACAATCACGTATAAATATTAAATTAAAAAGCATGTGAATAGTTTCAGAATATCTTTAATTAATAACAGTTTATAAGGGATTGAAAGCTGAATATTTGAAATCTGATTGAAATCTTTGATGGTGGTTTTCTTACTTTTTAAAATCCTTTTATGTTCCTCTTTTTTTCTTTTGGGTTTAAATGTCGGTTCTGAGTTTTCTGTTAATATTTTCTGTACTAAATTTAGTTTAAATGTATTTATAATTAACACTTGTAAGCTGAGTAGCTTCAGCCTAAACTTTTTCAATCTTTTGACTCTTTGAATCTAATTAAATGGAATTGGAGGTTTATTGACTTTAACAACCATTACTATTATTTTATTGTGTTTATGTGTTTTAGATAAAATAATATTATAATATCTGTCGTCATAATCTGCAGAATCTGTACGACAGCATCAAGAATGAACCGTTTAAGATCCCAGAGGATGATGGGAACGACCTCACACACACCTTCTTCAACCCAGACAGAGAAGGCTGGCTGCTAAAACTCGGTACGTTTACTTTAAATGTTTTAAATTAGACAAACGGAGAACTGTTGTTACTTTGTGTTAATGTTCTTCTTCCTGCTTGTGTTTCATGGTTCTGGCTCCAGGAGGTACGTATCGTTTCGTTTTACCCTCAGTGCTTCGCCTGCGGCTGTGTGTGTGTGTGTGTGTTCGCTTCTTTCCTCCACAATACTCTTTAACGTCCCACTTCCAGAGTTCATACGGGTCCAAATCCTTGAAAATGCTTGAATTCAATTTGGTGTTTTCAAGGTTGGGAAATTTCTTGATATTCAAACTACACAGTTTGGTAATAAAGTGAAATTTAACATTTGATTAAACCAGATATTCTCATCCACCTAATAATGGCGGGACACAAACTATGTGACGTTAAATCAGACTAAACTTTTCTTGTTTTATGTTAGAATTACTAAAATTATTTCTATTTGCTAAAAGGACATTTTTAGAGATTTTTTTTCTTTCATTTGTAACTTTGTGTTTGAGCGTTTAATTTGAGCAGGAAGGTAATTTATCTTGACATGATTTGTTTGGATTGTTCCAATGTAATTATTTATTATTCCTAATGACTCAGTTATTTATTGATTTGTATAATTTATCAATACATTTATACGTTTAAGAAAGTTATTGGAATTGGGGGATTTGTCATTAAATTAGCGTTTTTATTTTCAAAACGTAAAATTTTTGTCATATATTAGTTTTATTCCTGAATCTCAAGATATTATTAATAGCAGTGAGAAATTAGATTATATAACAGTGAACTGAATCTGTTTTTTTTTAGTTGATTTGTATTGTTTTTATCTCCAAAGTGGTGATGGAAAATGTTGAAAACTTGCCTTCGAAATGCTTCATTTTACCGTACGAACCCTGGAGTTCACGCTCGGCTTCCTGCTGCTTCATCCTGATGTGAAATCCACGTCTGCTTGTGGCGTTTTAACCTCTGCTGTCTTGCTGGACTTTGATTAACCTGCTGATTTATGTCGCAGCGCGTCGGTTTTCTGAAGTCTAATCTGTCCTCAGGTGGACGAGTGAAGACCTGGAAGAGACGCTGGTTCATCCTCACAGATAACTGTCTCTACTACTTTGAATACACCACAGTGAGTGTCGGTTTGCAGACGAAGGCTCTGCTGCGTTCTTGTAAAGCCTGTTCTTATTTGTTTTATTTGTTTTCCTAAGGATAAGGAACCCAGAGGGATTATTCCACTGGAAAATCTCAGCATCAGAGAAGTTGAAGACTCAAAGAAACCGGTAAACTTTTTATTTTGTAGGTTTCCACATCTGGTTCAGAATCAGATTTAAAAGAAACGCTAAAAAAAAGTTGACAAAGAACCTCAGGTTTCTGCAGTACTTCCGGTTTAGAAGAATGTTTTTATGATTGTGCAAATTATTTCCAGCAGCTTTTATACCTTTAGCTCTGCCAATATAATGATGTGACGACTCATGTGTCGTCACATCATTCATCTTCACCCAGAGGTGTTTATTGTTCATCAAACATCTTTTATCCTGAAACAAGAAGCTCTTAAAAGTTACAGGTTTTCTTTACTTTGTAGTTCTCGGTACAAACGGAAAAATTAGTTTTTATTTTCCTAAAACTAGATCACATTTTGTCTCCTTGCAGCCACAAACTTGAATGTATTTTATTGGGGTTTTGTGTAATAGAACAGAAACTGAATGCAAATGATACGTATCATGATAACAAATTATAGTAGGCGATAAACTGCCACAGAAGTTATCGCAATAAATGATAGCATTGTTGTTTTGAGACTATATTCAAGGAATAATGCAAATACTCTGTCAAAGACCAATAAACTTTAATTTATGAAGAATATTAATCACTGGAAGATGTTTTAAATATAAAAAATAAATAAACAAAACAACTGAAACGACAAATAAAAAGTACAAAATTGTATTTTTGTCATTCAGTCTTTGGCAGACACATTTTAGTTTATCTGTCATGCAATTAACTTATTCATTGCAACCGGCGGATTTCAAATTCTAATTTGGGATGAAATAAAGAAAACGTATGCGATTTTGTTTTGTTGTTGTTTTGTTTTCTGTGTTTTAACTCAAAGTTTCCGACCCGTTCTGTGTTTCCTCGCCCAGAACTGCTTCGAGCTTTTCATCCCCAACAACAAATACCAGGTGATCAAAGCCTGCAAGACGGAGGCGGACGGCCGCGTCGTCGAGGGCAACCACACGTTTTACAGGATCTCTGCTCCGACTGCAGAGGAGAAGGACGAATGGATCAAAAGCATCAAGTGAGACCTTTAGCTTCTTCTGGATCAGAACCACAGAACAGGGGGAGGTTCACGTTCAAAGGTCCAAATCCCATTTCTAGATGAGATCAAAGCTCCAGAGCATCAAACCAGGATCAAATCTCTGTAATTAAATCTGCTTACAGCTTAAAATGAAAAGAAGTGACACTTTGTTTACAGATGGTCGTCTGCTCTGATTTAGAAACATGGAACATAGAGAAACTTTAGATTTATTAGAAAATTTATCGTATAATGCAACAAAATGTATAATGCTCAGTTTTTACATTTCATAAATTAACAGTTTGATTAGAGAGACTTGGACTAAAATATGTGTTGCCTTTGAAAATTAAACTTAAAAGAAAAAGAATAAAAACGATTAAATGTTTTGTAGAGTTGGACAACTTTTTCTAGTTAAAGCTAGAATCTGTTTTCACTTTTTTGTCGAATAAAATAATTTTCACATTATTACTTTTTCTGTGAATGTATTTTGATTGTAAAAATATTCCAACTCATGATAAACTTGAGTTCAGAAATCTTGTTTAATCTTCAGGCGTTTCTAACTTATTTTATACGACTTGTTGATCATTTTTCACTCATGTTTTGAACAACAAAGTACTTTGAGTTTGAAAAAAACAAACAAGTAAAACCAGAATTAGTAATTAAATGGATATTTAAAACAGTAGTTTGTCATTTTAATTATTCTGTTGGATGAATGGACCAAACTTTGCGCTCAGCCTGTGATTCTTCTTCTTCTCCTCCTCCTCTCACCCTGCAGGGCCGCCATCAGCAAAGACCCGTTCTACGAGATGCTGGCGGCTCGGAAGAAGAAAGTTTCGTCCCTGAAGGGGCTGTAGGCGTTGTCGGAGGATCCATCACCATGACAACGACTCCGTTACCTCCAGCGGTCCCCTGATTCCTCCTGCGTTTGACCCAAACTTCAGGCAGGTTGAGTCAGTCAGAGGCCTCACCTGTGCTTGGACTGTTCCCTTTACGACGGCCTAATTGAGTCATATTGACCCGATGAGTTTTTTTCCACGCAGTATTTGGTTTCAGCACGTTAAGACCTCAGACTGTTTCTCCAGGAGAGAAATGCAGTAAAACCTTTAAAAAAAAAAAACACTGCAACTGGAATCAAACAAGGAGGGAAGAAACAAGCATTTCTTATCGAATGTTGTTGCATAAATCCCAGCAGCGCTGAACGTCAGTGACCCGTTTGTAAATGTGTAAACAGTCATTATGAACGCAGCCTGGACCTTCATTCTGACCCGATTTCTAACTGCTTGTTTAGATGGAGGTAATGTTCAAGCAGCTTAATATTTATTTATCCATATTTCCTGTAATTTATTGTTTCTTTTCCTCGTATTAAAAATTTGCACACAACCCCACCCCCCCAACCACAACCCCAACTTCTGTAGTCAAATGCAGTGTG
>NW_015113714.1:152210-187280 GCF_001443285.1 Poecilia latipinna | reverse complement strand
TTTTTTTTTTTTTTTTTTTTTTTTCCCCCTTTTAAAAAATTGCCCCCCAACCCCCCCCCCCCCCCCCCGTCTCCTGTTCTGGTTTCTAAAGTTGATAAAATCTCATTTAAACAGGTTTTGACCGTAATGATCCGACTGATTAGAGGAAATTAGAAATGTTCTCTCAGCAGGTTGAACATTATGACTGGAAAATCTCGCTCCGTCTGTCTGGTTCTTACAACCACTCACTCATGCCGAGGCTCGCTGCAGATAAAACCGTTTACAAGATCTTATCTGCAGGACATTTCTGTCAGCAGCAGCAGCAGCGTTTTCCGTCTCTTCCTGCTGATCTGATCGCACCGCGTTTTTCAGCACAAACATGGGTGTCAGAGTTGAGAGGGAAGTGGGGAGATTCCCCGTCTAGACTCATGACCTGAAGAGCAAAACGGTGAAGAAGCGCTCCTGAAGCGAGCCGGCGGTGGTTTGCTCGGTTACCACCGACGCCCACACAGTCTGCAGCGCCGTGCAGCTCTGCAGGGTTTGGTTAAACTGGGCGTTTTAATGGTTGGCCTGTGACTTTCTATGAGAAACTGCCTTCACTCGTTTTCACACAGGCTGGATTTTACACCTCATGTGAATCAGAGAGTCTGAAACACAGAGCGGTTCACCTCTGCAGCTCCTCCACAAAAAATACTTGGAGTATTTTTGCTACAATCTTTTATTATGAAGAATCAATGCTGTTGAGTAAAAAGTGAGTATTTTCGCTGAATGAAGGGCCAAAAATTCACCAGACAGACCTGCACTTTTATTAGTTTAATAAGTTTTAAACTGAAAGAAATCAATTTGGAAAAATTGACAAATATATCAATTATCCAAGTTTATATTTTAACAAATACCAAAATTTCGACAACTTTATATTTGGTCCATCTGATTATGTATTTTTTAAATATTCAATTATGCTTTTACTAATTTACTGTTAATTCCTTCAACAGCTACAGCTTGGGTGAAGTTTTTGGCTCTCTACTCACCTCTGCTATCGGTTCAGCCTGTCAAACGTTTGTTTACAGAGCAGGAAGGATGAGGGAGGTTTTTACAGAAAGCAACAAGGAAAGCAGGAACTACTAGATACCATCAATTTGAAATTACCCAGGGAAGACGCTTTTTCTGTCCTATCACTGGAGTTTATTAAACTCTATTGTGTCTTTAACTGAAAATGTTTTGGTAAAATGAGCAAAACGCAGGTTATGAAAATCACTTTGAAATTCTGGATTCAGTAGCAGATTATTTCACTTATTACATGGAAAATTTTTGTGCTATCAGTGAGATTATCTTCCAGTGAAACTTGTACTTATTTTTTTATCAATGTTGAGGAATTATTGACTTAAAACAAGGTCTTATATTTTGTTGAAAAGTTACTTGTGAGTTTTGTTTTATTCAAAGTGTAATGAGATATTTGACCAAAACTACTTGGTGAGATTTTGTGTTTTTGCAGCGTTTCAGTAAAACTTCTGGAGTACTTGAAGCTTTATCTTCAAAAAAAAAAGCACGCAAACATTTTGAGTCACTTTAAAATTTGAGCAGATCCTTTAATTTACAAACATAACACAGAACTGTACACGTATCTGTGGGCAGAGCCGTAAACAAACCGTGAGAGCTGTTATTAAAGCTCCTCAGGGACTGCAGCACTTGGCCACACCCGTCTGCTTACCGTCACAGCCTTCATTACGCCGCAGACGTTCACGTCTCTGTTCAGCCCGAAAGCATGCGATGCGACGGAAAGACGATCAGTAGCTTTCTCCGTTTGAAATGTTTCCAGTCAGTACAGATGGAGAAATCCAGATTTTTTATGATGGTGGAGGTAAATGTAAAAGCGGAAGAGGGTTTGCCCTCTTTAAGTTCATCATACGTCCAACTCATGTGTGCGAGTCACTTCCTGTGACGGCAGGGAAACGCCTCCTGCAGGACCTCGGCTCAAAACCGTCGAGTCCAACCCGAAATAAAAGAACCGCCTGCAGACGACAGAGAGAAACATTCGGATGATGACGGATGACTCTGGAAATATGGCTGAGAAACGTCAAATTCTCTCATAAGATCATGACAAACTTTATCAAAAAAAGAGAACGCGTGTGTAATGTATTTCAAAATATTTTTAATAGATGCTTCAAATGAAAATGATAAACTTATTCCAAGTTTGTAACTTTTGAAATGGAGTCATTTTTGTCTTGAAAAATCCCAAATTTAAAGAGATTTAAAAAAAATAGATAAAATCATCTTTTACTTTTGACTTTCTAGGAACATTGCATTTTTGTTAAACAGCACTTTTAAAAATCACAATTATTTCTGATGAGAAAGCCTAAAGGTGCTCTGAATAAATTAAAATCTCATTGAAACGTTCATTTGCTTCACTAATTCAACACAAAATAGTAAAAAATGTATTAATTTCACACAGAATTATATATTCCAAACACTTTTTAAGCTATTTACAAGATTATGGCTTACAACAATTGAAAACACAACAAATATAACGTCAGTGGCAGAATAATGCGGGCCTGGTCTCTCAAAGATAAATAAACTTTAATATTGTAAGAAGATCTTAATACTGGAACTGGAAGATATTTTAAATAACCCCCCAAAAAAGAAAATTAAAAAATGACAAAAAATAAATAACCTAAATGACTAAAAAGGCACTCAAGTGAAAACGTAAATAAATTACAGCCTGTAAACCAAATTGACTTTCAAATAATAATAATCAGAGTAGAAATTGACTGAATTTTAATTAATCATATTAATTAATTTAATTCACTTTTTGTGTTTGCTACTTTATCCGAGAATATTAATAGAAAATTGAGTGGAAGAAAAAGTGGTAAGAAAACTGCAAATTAGCAACATTGATTACTGGGGCCTTCAGGGAGTTTAGGAAAATTCACTTCAGCAAAATTAGACATTTTACTGATGCAACAATTCATAAAAAAATAGCACTGGCCATATTTTATAATGTACTACATTTATTTTGAGAAAATACATATTTGATTTTGGTTTAAGAGAAATAAATGTTCATATATTTCACTGCGCAGGATAAATATAAAGAATACGTTTTTTGTTACTGAAACAAATTAACTCACGGATTATTTTCCAACGAACTGAGATGAACCTCTGACCTCTAATGTTAGGTTCCCTCCTGAAGTGCCAACATTTCACCACTAGAGGGCGGTCACAAACAAACAAAGAAACGCCCGCAGCCTTTCTGGATCCCGGCTGGACGTCGCTGCACGTGAACGCGGCCGAACCGGAGAGGCCCGAGGCTGCTGCTGTCGCTCCTTCCCAACAATAGACGAACCGAGCTGCAGATAAGATCTCTTCACACCCTCCTCAGGCGAGGCTATTGTTGGAGAGAGGACGGCTTTTGTTTTGCCCTCTTCTTTCGGGAAAATAAAAATAGAGGACGTACTGGAAGTGAAGTCGATCACACGCCAGAAGGAAACAAACAAAGAAAACAAAAGGAACGCAAAATAAAGGAACCTCCAACTGAACTCAGAGCAAGACAAAAAAAACAAAAACGAGTTCTTCAGGAGATGAGAGGGAGAGAGAGAGAGAAACACGTAGCAGAAACACGACAATAACTGGATCATATTTACTGTGCTTAACTCTTAAACTGTTTGAATTCAAAGTCAGAAATTTGATTTTATTTTATTTATTTTATTTTATTTTTCGTGTGAAGGAGTTTGCTGTGGTTTCCGGTAAGAGCCGAAAGAGCCGCACTTCTCTGAATTACCTGCAGATATTAAATGAGGCTGCAGACAGGAGCTCATAATGCAATTCAGAAACACTCCGATTCGCACATAAATCACGTTAACTTACAAAAAACTATTTATCAGCGGCTGGACGAATCCCACAACTCCCAAACTTTTAGGTCTTTACATGAAACAGCCTCAGTAATTTAAAGCTGATCGCTCTGGAGAGACTTAATGACTCTCAATTGGCCTGGTTTAATTATATCAGCGAAATTTATGACTTGATTCGGTTTTATGACGTCTGTATAAAAGCATTAACTATTTTTGGTTTTATGAGTCCTCCACAGCAACACATTTAAGACCGGGCTACACCCAACCGGATCGACGGTTTCGGAAAGTTGTAAAGATTAGTGAGATCATTTCATTTTCTCGATCTTTTTCCACATTTGTAATCGATATAAAATTATTTACACCCCTGTTTTTTTTTTGTTTGTTTGTTTGTTTTTTTGCTTTGGTTTTCCATGTGAAAACAGACATGACTAAATGATTTCAGAACTTTTTTTTTAGGGGGAAAAACTTAAAGTAAAATACTTCTGTTGCTTATTATGCATTTAAACTAAAACTGAGAGAAACTTTTCATAATTCGCTCCATTTCCAGCTATAGAAAACCAAGTTCAAAGCATGATGCTGCCACCACCGTGCTTCACTGTGGGTATCTTAGCTCACACTTCGTTCCCTCAGATTACATTTACCAACATGGATTAGGGAGATTTTGAATGTTTGTACAATTTAGCAAGATTAAGAAAGATTAAGAAAGTTCTTCTTTGTTAAATAAAAACGACAACTAAAGGGAAAGTCCCAGTTATTGATTAATGTTGGGCTGCAATAAGCAATTAATCACACGATCAATTGAAATGAGCTGATCAATGTTTTTTGGGTTTTTTTTAAACAAATTACAGAGATTATATAATTCATTTTATTTATGGTTTTGATTTTAACT
Organism: Poecilia latipinna; assembly: GCF_001443285.1. Classification (NCBI taxonomy): domain Eukaryota; kingdom Metazoa; phylum Chordata; class Actinopteri; order Cyprinodontiformes; family Poeciliidae; genus Poecilia; species Poecilia latipinna. The sequence goes on along the minus strand of NW_015113714.1, from coordinate 182,570 downwards.
GGTTTTAATTATCTTTAATTTATCGTTTTTGGTTTTTGTGTTTTGTTTTGGATTCTTTGAATATCTTGCTCAGAGGACAAACTTTCATTATTATATCAATATCAATATATTCCTAGAAAAAGGTATCAAAACAGCAATGGTATCGCTTATCGCGATGATTTCTGGGACTGGGAATTAGTTACGATGACGGGCCTCCTGTTGCATCCGTGGTACGTCCAACTCTGTAAAATGTTTCTTAACTCCTGATACGTTTCGACAGACTGAATGATTTTGAATCTTTCTACAGACCATGAATCTGCTGCAAGATCCGACTGAGAAGCTGTCAGGAAAAACAGCTTCCCAGTTATTAGAGAGCACGCTCTTATGCAACCTTACTTAACGCAACTCAGATTTTAGCTTGTTTTTATTGAACTATACAGGTTAAAGGTCAGAAACCTTCCATTTTGCAGCTACTTTATAACACAGATATTAAACTTATCTCCATTTCAGTAAAAGCTGAATCTGAACAATTTGTTTCCTCTGCTATTTTCTCATCTGTCAGGATACTTATAACAAAGTTTTACACTGATCCTGTGACACGAATCAAACCGGTTCATCTGCAGTTTTCCAGCACTAAATCCTCTCCTCACACGGATTCAATGTGTGCGTATTTGTTACGCTTCAGGGCAGAAAGATGATCTATTTTAAACTGTTTCCTTCTGGCAGCTGATGACTCAGATTTTTTTTTCTCTCTCTCTCTCTCTGTCCAGGTAGTGATAAGACACCACCCATTTACCGGCAGTTTCCAGCCTGAGAAACACTTCCTGTTCTCAGAAACCGAGCGGCTTTCTCTCGCCCTGCAGCTGAAGGCTCGTCCTTCAGCCGGAGCAGCGGGAGAAATGCGGCGCGACCTCTCCGTTTACTCCTAATGACCCCGGCGAGGTCGCCTGGCCCAAAGTGTCGAATCATCGCCGTAACGCCACGCTGACTCACTTCGCTTCGCGGCGAATGAGCCGACCCGCTGTCCCCGCTCTCCCTGCGGTGGTTCTGGGAAGGGGAGGACGGGAATCGCCACAATGACTGCAGGAATTTCAAAGAACCCACAGCTTGTTTTACTGTATGTGTGAGCGGGCGGCGCTGCACAAAATGTTGACGGGTGCATCCTGTTTACGCTGCAAAAATGGGCAATTTGAGGGGGAAAAAGTGGAGGGAAAAAAACGCTTAAATGAAAAAAAGGAAAGCAAAATATTGATGCAAAGTTCACTTAGTTTAGTAACTCAGTTTAAAAAGTGAATGCAGAATGAAATATTCCAAGCAATTAGTTGAGGAAATTACATTTTACCCAGTTGGAATATTGTGTATACAGAAAGGTTTTGTTGTAGTTCCCTAACTTTATGTGCAAATTTTAAAACAGTTCAGAGGTCAAGGACAATTGGCAAAGAGCAGATCCACTTTAATAAACCTGTTTACTGCTCACACTCTGAAGTAAAAACACTTTATGGCTGCAGTTTGTGACAGTAGATTGTTCAAATCATAATCAAATCAAATTTTATTTGTATAGCACATTTCAGCAGCAAGGCATTTCAAAGTGCTATATAGCATGTGACACTTAATAAACAGTAAGAAAGAGAAAGAGATTTTGAAAGAAAAAAAAACGCTCTTATTGTTGTGCACGCTCTTACTTTGAAAGAAACAACAACTTGATTAGAAGCAGACATTTCACTGCAGTTGCACCTTCCGTGACACCGGATGTAGTTTCTAATTTGAGATCCCTGGTCGTCTTTATACGACACTTTGATTTTAGGAAAAACCTGAATTTGTTGTTTCTACTGAACTAATTACATCATTTTAACATTTTCCATGTTTCTGTAACTCCACAGTTCAACCTGTGTTTCCTGCACTGTGCACCGAGTCCAGAATGGCTCGTCGTTCAGGTTCAGGAATGACTAGAATCCAGGAAGACTGCTGACTCGACAGTTATCCAGCAGACTGCCAGTCACAACCTCAGGAATTGGAACAAACCTGAAAAGGTCACTGGTTTGGAAACTGGCTGTTGGCGTTTGTTTGAAAGTCAATATAGAGAAAGTTTAGTGGAAGGAAAACCTGTTATACTGTAAGGACAATTACAGTCAGGAGAGCTCCAGTTTTCGAATGCCGTTGTCCTGCAGCTTTTAGATTTTCGTCTAGATGTTCCTTAGCACACCTAATCGAATCACACGGTTTTGATGCCAAGCTAATAAAATAACTTAGTTTATGTGTTTTCCAGGCACATTTTATAGCACAATCAAGTAACTGTTACCTTCAGTTGTTATAAAATTGATGTATCTGTATATCATTCATGTCTTCGTAACTTAATTGGGCCTCTGCCTCTTTAAAAACTCCTGCTCTTTCTGAAACTCCTCCTTCAGAAAGTCATCACAACATGGCTCCTCTATTGACCTTTTAGCAACATTTCTGCCAGAGTTTCACTGGGAAGCATCTCATTTAACGAGCTCAGTAGCTCCACCAGGTGTTTGCTAATTGCTGCTGGCTAGTCTGAAGGAGCTGAGTGGGGGAGTGGAAACTGCAGCTCTGAGGTGCAAAGGCCTCAAAGGTGGAGCTAGGTACACCCAGGCGTTTTGCGCAGCTGAATGGTTGCCATGGAGATTAAAGGATTTCTCAAGCATGCATGAAAGAATGAAAGCAATATTAACATTATAACATGATGTAATGCTCAGACAAGTCGATTCTACATAATACTTCCCTTTTACACATTAATACTTTCAGGTTTCATCGTGTGTGTCGGTTTGAACCTTTTGGATCTCAGAAGAAGTTCTTGATGAGGGGAGTGACCAGCTTGACCCACAGCTTGACGTAGCGGTTCGGCTGCTGGAACGTGGAGTCGGACACCTCCGTGGAGCGCCGGTACAGCGTCTCCTGCTCCTGCCGGGTCAGAACAGAGGTGAGCCAGGTGAGCGCCGCGCCACGCACAGCCATTCATCCTCATCATCCTCATCATCCTCATCATCATCATCATCGTGACAAGCAGACCTCCTGCAGCTGGCTCTGAAGGGCTTCGTTCTCCGTCACTATGGCGATCTGGGCCTCCAGGTCGCGGTGAACCGAGCGGTAACCGAAATTAGGGGAACCGATTAGAGTGAGGCAAGGCCTGTCCTGCCCCCAGAGGTAATACCACAGACCTGTGAAGAAGATGGCGGTGCGGGAGGGGGTCAGTAAAGTTTCGGAGAGCCGGATTCAGCAGACTGAAACCACAACTGAGAGGAAGCACAAGAAGAAATCCCCAGCGTTGATCCAAAACCTCAAAATATGTGAGAGAAAGAGTGAGTGAGTGTGCATCCTTGTCCTGAGGCTACAACAGAGTGAGTGTACAAGATTCCTGCGTCAACCTACATACCGTAACAACCACAAGAGAAACAGCAGAGCCCATCATTCCTAATGGGCCGCTTCATATAGAGAACGGTTCATTTACGCCCCTTGCACAACACCAGAAATGAAGAAATCCCATTGTTTCTGGACTTTTCTGGCACCAAGCGAACCTGGAATCGTGCAACGCTGTTCGAGTAAAACGCCATTTTGCACAATTACCCTGAAGCTGTGACAACGTATCATTTAACAGCGCCCACACGCCCGCATTAATCATAAACGGTGACCTACTTCGTTTTAAAAGGCTGTGCTGCCAAGGAAAAATAAAAGCAAAGAGAAAGGTGGAGGGCGTGACTAATGGACCCACACCAAAAAGAGCCTGAGCTGCTCTGTCGGCTCTCCAGGGAACCATTACAGTACAGGGAGAGGAGAAACGGCAGAAAGGAGGTCGACTGTCACGCCTGCTAACAGGAGCAGCTGATGGAAAACAAGTGATAAAATATCACAGACAGAAAAGAAAAGAAAAAAAACACAAAAAATTTACAAAACCCTCCACACCAAGAAGAAATTAGCTACTCAAAAACAAAAACTTGTACTCAAGTAAAAGTAGCACTACTTCAATATATTCTTACTCCAGCAAAAGTAAGGAGTTGAAAAGTATTTGGTAAAAAAAAAAATCTACTCAGGTACTGAGTAACTGATCAAAACATCAGTCGTTCAAGATTTAAAAACTACATAATCAGACAAACCAAAATATAAAATGATGTGGAAATCTAAGAAACAAAATTCATATAAATAAATAACATAATTACAAAAACAACAAAATCAGGCAAAAGAGAAAAGGTTTTCCAAATATGCTTCTTTTTATATGAAGTTTTAAAAAAACTTTAACAAAAACTGTTGGTGTTTCTGGTGACGAACAAGTTTATTAATCACTCAGTGAGTAGAGAGTCCAGACATTTTACTCAAGTAAGAGTTAGAGACACTTCCTAACAAATTCACTCAAGTAAAACTAAAAACCAAGTAAAACAACTAAGTAAAAATACTCCATACATACAAAAATACTCCTCTGCCTAAAATAATCTCGTACTGCAGCAGAATAAGCTCACACCTTTACTTTGACTATATTATTCCAGAAATAAAATCCAAAATGAAAATCTGGACAGCATTTATTTCACATCTCTAATAATAAATGAACCCAATGTAACAAGATTTATGTAACGGAAACTTTGAGACTCTTGTTAAGAAAATTAGAACCTACATAATTTATGAAAAACAAGCTAAGCTGACTTGAAAACTTCTACTTACTTAAGTTTAATACAACCTTCTCAAAATGTCCTGGTTCTTCAGCTCTGTGTGAGTAAATCGTTAATGTCATGCCGACATTAAAGTTTGCATAACAGCCTGTAAATAAGCTACTTATTGAAGCCAAAACTGGAATTTGAACAGATGTTACAGTTACTTTCCCTTTGGGATTCATTTAATTTTTTTTATATGTTAAAAACACTCTCCTGGTAGTGGAGACAGAAACAATAATGTTTTGAAAACAAACAACAGTCCGCCTCTTGAGCAGATCTCTGTTGGTAGCTTAGAGATTTCAGGCAAACTTCCACCGTGCAGGAAGAGCCAAACGTTGCAATAAAAAATAATTCCTCAGTCGGGACTCCAACACAGGACCAAGAGAACCAACCGTTCTTTAAAAAAAATAAATAAAGAAAATAAAAGTAAATAAATGTTACCTCACACATGTACAGAAAGCAAAAAGTAAAGGAAAAAGCGAAGGACTTGGATAAAATGTACGACCAAAGACGGAAAACCTGGATGCATTTAATGCAATTTAAGGAATAAAATTGAGATCATGAAATGTTTGATTTTATTCTACTATAATTTAAGACTCAATGTGTAAAGAAAACCAGTGGAACAGCTAGAAAAAGCAAAAAAGATAGAAGATTTAAAAGACTTTTCATGTTTTTATATTACCTCCCTAATGGAGGCCTTTTACTGGCTAAATATCTATTTATCTTATTTTATTATCCCTGTTTTATGACATGATACCAGTTAACTGGACCTCTAATTATCTTTGAGTTGTTAAGTTTACTTGGAAAATCTGCTTTAGTGAAATTAAAAGGACTAACTAATGATACTGAGAGCAATATCAGCAGGTCAGATTGCAATATTTGCTATCTGTGGGGAGGTGGCTGATAACACAAATTTCCTGGAGTTCTTAGACATTTACACGCTTCTCCAACACATAATCACCCTGATGTTTGCACACAGTTCACTCACAGCCATAAAGAGCGTTTCAACCATGGAGGGGAAGCTGCAGAAACACAGAAAACGTTTCTCTGACCAGATGAGATCCAAACTTAATGCTTGAAGGAAAACCAACATGCTGAAACACTTCATCCCCATGGTGAAACACGGCAGTGGCATTATCATGATGTGGGGATGCTGGGTTTTTTTAGCAGGAACAGGGAAGATGGTTAAGATTTGATCCAAAGATGGATGGAGAGTAAAAGTGGAAGAAAAGATGTTACAGGCTAGAAAAGAGTCAATTAGTTATGGGAGTATAGTCGTAATATTGGAAGAACAAAGACAATATTTTACCAAAAGAATGTTTCTAAATTACAAGAAAAAAGTCGTTTTGATGAAAAAAAGCTTCAAACGTTATCGAGACATGACGTTTGTACCTCTGTGTTGTTCTTTCTTCAAAATAGACTCTGTTGTTTAGTCAGTTGTTTCAAAATCCTGCTGCTGAAAACAATTTGATGTTTATGTGTTTAAAGATGAAGTTTCCTCTTATCTGGAAAACCGATACCAAAGTATAACTTCACCAGATGCTCAACATTCCTCATTAAAGTTTTTGTTATTTTCTGTGTTGGAGTTTTGATAAAATTATTATTACTTCATCCTCCTATATTTTGACTTTATCCTGCTAACATTAACGCTTTATTCTCGCATTATTTCGACTTTATTGTAGTATGACTATTATCGTATTATTATGACTGTGCTATAGTAATAGTATGATATTTTTTCTTATATTTAAAAAATTTAAAATCTTAGCTAAAAAAGAAAAACTAATACTTCACACGCTTGTCAAACAAGATGGCTGACTGGGTCACTCTGAACTACAGAAGCCCAAAAAAAAAAATCCAGATTTTCCTAAAATTAGATCTTCAAAAACATAAAAACTCAATTAAACGATAAAAATCGTTTGGACCAAAGACTCTGCGAACGTCCCATCATCATGGATGCTCTCCATCCAATCTGATGGAGCTAAACACATTTCGAGGCCTTAGATTGACCTTTGAACCTCACCGACCTTTAGCGTGGAACGTCCACTGCGGCCGGTGGTACTCGTGCAGATGGACCCTCTCCTGCTGGCCCAGCTGGCACACTCGGTTGTAAAACTGCCTGGCGATGTGGATGTAGGCTGCAGGAATCGCTCCGGCGACACCTTTGGCCCCGAAGAACCCGTTGACCTCTGGGGAGGCGGTCAGGATGTGGTAGCTGGCTCCGGTCTCCAGCACCAGCCGCATGTAAGCCCGGGTCAGGTTGAAGTAACCCGACGTTAGAAACACAGTGGAGTCCGGCCCGGCGTCTGTCAGCAGCCGCTGGAGGAGACGCAGAAGGAGAAGACGGACGACTTACAAACACAGCTGCTTTCATCTTCCAGCTGTGCAAACACACAAACCAGAAGAGAAGAGGCTCACCTGTGTGACCTGCTCGTCCATCCGGATGCCCAGAGGTTTCATCTGGACCAGGGGGAACACCCAGGTGTCCTCCTCTTCCTCGCTCCTGGCCTCTTCCTCCCTGGAGCGTCGCAGCTGCTGGTGCTGTCTCACGCGGGCCAAGCTCACGACCTCCATGATGCGCTTCCTCGCCGCTGCCGAGAAGTCCTCCCGGTTTCCTGGTCGCCATGGAGACACAGACTAATGTGAAGAGGGAGAAGGGGTCGGCTCGACCTCGGAGGTCGCGGTGTTCTGGTCAAGGATTTGTTACTTTTATGGCAGCGGTGGGTTGTGGGTAAAATATGGAGAGGAAATCTCCTACGAAAATGGAAACACAACACCTCGCAAAAGTATCAACACCTCCTGAATTTTTTCACAGTTTGCGCCATAGAAAATATATTTTATTGGGGTTTTATGAGGCGGAACAACAAAAAGTGCAATTATGTTCAGCCCGTTTTATGTCCGTACGTAAAACACACTGCGTCTTTGAAGCTCACTTAATTGGTAAGTAGAGTTCACTTGTTTGCATTTGAACGCTGAATAAAAACAGCAGCTGTTTCCGGTCGGAGAGGCTTCTTAGCATCATGAAGACCGAGGAATGCAGGTTTCTGAAGAGGTTTATAGTCGGGTTAGCTTATAAAAGAAACTTTCCTAGCTTTGAACGTCTCTCAGACGACTCTTCAACCCATCGTCTGAAAATGGGAAGAGTGCAGTTCAACTGAAAATGTTCCAAAACGTTTATGTCTACCTAAAATGAGAAGGTAGGGAACACAACTAAGGCTGGGCGATTTGGACCTGAAATCTCATCACGATATTCTGAGGCAATATTGTGACAAAAAGAACTATTTATTACTTCTTCTTAAGGCAACTGTATGGCTCTGTGTGTCACACCAATTAGAGCCTCACAAACACAAATGCTGCTCTATTTGTAATCCGCTTCTTTAGGACACCAATCACAAAGAAGTGTGATTTGTCTCACTAAAACGTACACAGTAAGTGCAACTAAGAATATTTTCAAAATGTATTGATATTTATTGATTCACTTTTAATGAACAAACACTGAAAAAAAGTAGCATAGATAGCAATAAGGACAGTTTTAGGTGTTAACGTTAACTGGAATTAAGTGGAATTTATGGTGACACTATCATGATAAGACATGCATCACGATAAATGACAAATGATCATTTCACCCAACCTGCAGAACCACCTGCATGTGATGGGAACCCATCATGCATCAGGCTGAACACGCCACCAGTGACGCATGGCGGTGGCCGCATCATGTGGTGAGAGTCAGTGCTGGAGGTTCACCTTCCAGCAAGACAACAACACAGATGGAGATAAAACCGAACAGCTTAGATATATTTTGCAAAGAAAGGATCAGGTTTTTTTTGCTTCCAGGTATGCAAAGTTGATTGAGACATTTAGTTGTAGCATCTACTATTATGAAGTTCTATCATGTTTTGACTCATGGGGGGCTGAATACAAATGCATGCCACACTTTTCAGATGTTTTTTATTTGCAAACTATTTTTATGACTATGAATAATTTTCTTTCCACCTCATAATTATGTGCTGCTCTATCACACAGAGTCAGAATGAATCACATTACGGTTTGTGGTGACAAATTGTAATAAAGTCCAAGTGACTGTGAGGTGAAGCAAAAAGTTGTGCTAATATGCTAAAAATATAAGGCTTATTTACTTACATGTGGGCATTAAAATGACTGGAAGCTACAGTGTGAAGTCTTTTCAGTAAATGGTTTTTTTATATATATATTTACAGCTTCTTTTCTTTGCAAGAACTCAAACTCTGAGTACTTCCCCATTTCATCTTTTTTCCCCCGGAAGTGTGGTTTTTGTTGTTTTTTTCTCAGCAGCAACCACTTTTCATCAAAAATTACATCTTTTCTGGCTTCCTTTTACTGTACTGGAGCTACATAATCATTCATGAGCTGTAAAATAATCTTTAGGGTTAAATAAAAATTAGAAAAACTTTAGAGACAAATTCTTTAATCATTTAAAATTGATCATATTGTGTAATTCTTCAGTTTCATTGTGCTATAGTCGTTGGGGCGGAAAAAAGAGAGAAATCAGTAAAAGTCAGCCCTCAAAGAAAACTCTGTTGATGGGAAAGCATAGAAGTGAAGCAGTTAGATGTGAGTCAGCTTATCATGTGTGCTACTCCTCCAAAAGGTGAGTGTGAAGGCGTGTTTGGTAATTTGGTTTGAATGAGTAATCTTCTGTCTCCAAGCTGTCTGCTGCCGCTGTGCATCAGGACCCGTCATTGTTTCTAATTCATTGCAAATCTTCCAAGTCATCCAGTACAAATGGCTCTGGTGTGTGCGTGTTTATATCAGTTCCCACTACTGTCCATATCTTCTTCCAGCAACACTGTGACATCACATCTCTATTCCTGGTGTCCGTTTCTGCAGCCTAATCCTGCAGACATGATGTCATTCATCCTTTAAACTAACATCCTGGCAAGCTGTGCTCCAGTTACAGACACAAGCTATATGAATGTGTGTGTGTGTGTGTGTGTGTGTGTGTGTGAATAGAAATCTGACATTTTCACATCCGGCTGCGTGGCTAACAAACCGCAAGAGCTCTCTCTGTCCTCCTCGCTGACCAGCATCTCCTCGCTTGTCTAAGCTTTCAAGCTCCATTAGCCAAACCCGTCAGCCGCCGGTGCCGAGCGCCGCGCTGCAGCCGAGCGCCAAGTGTCACGCGTTGTCAAAACAGCGTGCGTCTGTGCGTGTCCGGTTTCTACCTTTGTAGGGGTGCACCATGCCGTCCTGCACGGTGACCGAGTTGTCCGGCTGCAGCTGCAGAGAGAAGTCCCCCACGGCCTCCACCAGGTCGGAGAAGAAGTCCGCCACCTCCCGGCAGTTCTCCAGGAGCACGTAGCGGTCCTGCCTGTTGGTGAAGTACGAGTCGCTCAGGTTGGCCCTGGAAAACAGCCGAGAGACGAGCAAGGTTCATAAAGTTCTGTCTTGCAGGATGTTTTGGTGTATTTTCCTCATTTCATGCACAATCAGAGCAAATAAACCAGGTATGGGTCGGTTCCCATTACCAAAACCACTGGTTCTACAAAACCTTTGCACTGTTTACGGTTTAATCGGAGTTTGTTTGCTTTTTCCAACAGTAAAATTCAAGCACAAAGTTGTTAAACTTTTCCAGCACCACAATTTGAAGATAAAAGCAGTTTAAATTCACGATTCTATGAATTAATTTATAAGAATGTTAACATATCCAGCTAATCAGCTCATCATTTAACTCAGGTGTGTTAAAACAGAGTCGTATCTAGGAGCTGCAGGTCACTGGACTTCCAGGACTGGATTTGAACAGCAGGTTCTGCGGCTTCAAACCGAGATGCGAAACAAGAGTCTTCCTCCACCGTGCTTCAGCTTGCATGAGGCGTTTCTCCTGGTCGTGCTGAGCATCGTGATCAAAAGCTCAAATTGTATTGCATTGTTACAAAAGATAAAAGCAAGTTTGTATTTAAGGTATGCACACGTGTTTTTCTTTTTTTTTGTTTAGTGTTTTTTTTTAGGTAGAGCTTTCCCGACAATCCTTCCAAACCAGCCCGACGTGTTCATTCCTTTGCCTAACTGTACTATCATAAGTTCAACATTAAGGCATCGCGTAGCTTTGCCTTTCTGCTGCTGGTGTGAGAGACAACCTGAAAGTTATTATCCACATTCCTGCACTTTATTTAGCCCTGGAGGATGCCAAGGGCTCATCCTTCCCAGAACAACAGCGTTGTTGACACATTAAGACACGATTACTGCAGTTAGACCTTTAGATGCATAAATAGTCATGTCACATGGCATTTAATTTATTGCTAAACAAAGCAACAATAGACATTTATTTGGCTTTGCATGAAATTGTTTGACTCTTTTGATTTTAATTTCAACTTGAAGTAAATGAAACAACTTGGAAACGTACATCTAATATCTGGGTCAGAGCGGCTTAAATTTCATTGTAGCGGAAACAAACTCAATAAGACTTGGAGCGTAAACTGTGACAGATAATTTCTCAACAATAAATAAATATCAGTTACAGTCACGAGTTTCGGTTAACAAAGTCATATGCTGTTCTGACTTTTTCCTCATCGTTTACTGTGAAAATTAATAAAAAGAAAGTGTTCTCTTTTTAATTTCAACATTATAATATCCCAACATGCTAGTGGTAGAAACCTGCATTTCTTATTATATCTACATTTAAAAAACATTAGTTAGTTCTTTATCATTTTTAGCAAAAGAGCCAAAGAGTCACTAGTGACTCCAGAGCTGCAGATTGGAAACCCCCTAGTATAGCCATAACGTACGGAAGCAAATTAGGTGAAAATGCAAAACAATTGATACAAGCTGCTAAGCACGGTGATAGAAGGGTCATGATATGGGGTGATTTGTTGCTGTAGGATCTTCTCACATGATCAATGCACCCTCATCCTTAATGTATGTTAGGGTGAGTGCTGAACTGAATTGAAAAGTAAGTGATCCTTACTTTTGCTTTGTCAACATTACCAATGTATCAACTTTCAGACACTTTATTTAAAGTTCAAACCAAACTTTTTACTCTAAATATTATAGATATTTCTGTCATGCTTTGGATTGTTATGCAAACGCTCAAAACGTCTAATAAAAGCCCAAGATTGGACAAAAAAAGAGGCAGAAAAAAACAGAAGTTGATGTTTTCTAATGAAAAAACTAAACTAGTTGAGGTACGAATAACCTCTGATAAGTGCTGCTTCAGGAGCATGAAGTGTCGTTGAACCAGCAGATGTCTTGAAACAATTTTTTTAATATCAGTAACTGAAAATGATTTGTTGACTCAGGTTTAACTTGCAGTTTCGAGTAACCTATTGTTATTCCAGGAAGGAAATGAACCAAAGCCAAGACAGATTGCGCCCGATGTCTTAAGTGCTTAGATGTTTCGCTTTGGAGCCCGCTCAGCGTTCTCAATTTTCAGGCGAAACCAAAATGTAACAATAATATTTTCAAACAATGAGATTAATTGATCCTGGTGGGAAGCCTCGATGTGAATTTAAAACTGACGAGACCACGCTTCAGAGCAGAGGAGTTCACGAGACGGAAGGACGTCTAGCAATCACGCAGATAAGCTGCTGCTGTTCGACACTAATGACAAGCGTTCGAGGCGGACGCATCCTGCTCTTCAGAAAGCACTGCAGGGAAAACTTCCTTCTCTAGCATGATGTATGGGTTTGTCTGTTTTGATCTGAAATGGAGTGAAAACCACAACACCACCGCGGTCCCCAGCTTTAGAGCACACCCATGATTTACATTTTCTCTGCAGATGACAGAACGTGCCCTGAAAACATTTCCTGGCAGTGGAAACACCTGTTCTGTGCTCTGAGTAAATATGCACAATAATCATTCCTCAGTTTGATTTAAAAAGTCAGATATGCAATAACTTAGCGGCAGGAAATCTAAAATTACTGGAAGTTTGAAACAAATATATTACAATCTGCTTTCCATTTGTTTTCAAAGCAGATATTTAATTAAGACTCTACCATATGTGGACAATGACGTAATCTCTCATTTATTTATTGTCTTAAACAGAAATTAGATTATTTAAAAAAAAAAAAAATTAATGCTCAATGAATGTTTGGCTGCTCAGTGGCGACACATCCAAACGACAGTGTGAGGACACTTTTACCAAAGATCCTTTGCGCAGGAAAAGTTTTAAAACTTTTGATTATTGAGGAAATATTTCAGGAACAAAAAGTTTCTACGGTTAGAAAAAGAAATTGAGTAACCAAACTCCAAAAGTTTCTTCAGTATAAAAATCAGTTGCGACTTGATGTTTTTTTTTTCCCTGTCTGAGCCAAGTGAAGATTGAAGTACCAGTCTTTTTTTTTTATAGCCAAACAACATGTCACTGTCAGAAAAATAACCGTAGATGAATATAGACAGCGTCAAACCTTCACAAACTGATTATATGTAAAAATGTGAGACTTTTAGCTTCTTCCATTCACTGCTGCAATACTGTATGCTCTGTATGCTCAATAATTTGAAGTATTCTGGTGTTTTTAGTCAATCAGAGAAATGGGAGTCTAACCATTAGGTCTATCAAAAATCTGCCCAAAGTTTCATTTAAGAGATTTAAATCCTCACTTTCTGATCTCACACTGAAGCTGGAGACGTTTGCATTTTCGAGGCCCTTGTCCAGCTTTCCAATCCCCTTGGATTAAACTCTACGTACCCGCTGATGATGACGCTGTCGTCAAACAGGTAAACTTTGATGTGCTGGACTCCAATGGTCTCGTTGAAGCGCTGCGGCACCAGGAGTCGCAGCAGGCCTCTCAGGTCCGGAGTGTGGTATAAAGATACTCGCATCTGAGAGGTGAAGCGCTGCAGCAGAGGCAGCAGCATGGTCCGGGAGTTAATCTGACCTGCGCATGAAATACGGTGAGCACAGAGATCTGGGCCAAACAACAGCGTAGAGGTCTGACGGAGATCGACCTCTGGATCCGCGAGTGTAGTCCAGTAGCACGGAGACTTTGAGGTCAAGAGAGCGACGGTTTTCTTTTGCATGTTGGAGCGCTTCCTCCATGCAGTCCACCTTAATGGGAGATAGATATGGAACATGTTTTTTAATAACGAAGCTAAAATGAAGTGTAATTTATATAAACATAAATTTAAAAAAAACTCACTGTGGATTGGCAGTCAAAACATTTGGTTGAGCAACAAAAAACCCTCAGCATATGTTTGTCTGTTTCAAACATGCAAAATGACTTAAGATTGAATTGTTTACCAGTGTCCAAGTTTATACCTCAAATTTAACAAACAAGCTTTACGTAAGACAGCCATTTAAAATATTTTATTACTCAGTTAAAAGCAAAGGACATTAAAGTCATGAAATTTGCATCCCTGGTACCAGAAGCAAAAATAGACAAGCACCAATTAGTTTCTATATGAACCATAAATCTGGAAGAAATTTCCAGAAAACTGCAAAGATGTCAAAACACAAGAGTTCCTTTAAATCCAGGCTAAAAACCCACCTGGATATTTATTAATGTATTTGATGTATATTTATTTGATGATTTTGATTATGACAAAATGTAATGGTCATTGCTTATTTCATAACTGGCTACTTACTGTATTATGCTTTGCTGCTGAAAAGAGCTTTACAAATAAACATCACTTAAGCTCGATTACGTCTTATTCCAAAAAGCATAAACTCAAAATTGTTGAGTCTAAAGTAGTTAGTTCAGTAAGAGATAATTATTGTTAGTAGTAGTAATAAATTCTTGACTTCTTATACATCATCTAAACAGAGCAAAGACCAGAAAAATAAACTCTTTTATAATTATTATTTTGAAAACTTAAAATAGCAGCTTTTTTCTTCTTCTCTGATTACTGCCTGGGCCAAAACTTCCTGGTCGCGCTGCTGCATGTGCAACAAATGAAAACAAATTACTCTCCACGTCTCGTGTCAAGTGTCTTAAAAAAACTCTACATTTTGTTTCGGTAAGATAAGCACGCCTTGCTTTCAATTATCGGATTACTGACATTTCTGACCCCGCCACTAAAGTAAATACACAGTTCAGGTGTGACTGTCAGGATCTGTTGTGTTCCTGAGTCCAGGTTTTACACTAAAACAACACCTGCAGTTTGCATTCTTCAGTCCTAACCACAGACTGGGCCTGAACCCTCACACTGGATTGAATTAAGTTTGTTTCATCCATTTTTAAAGCAAAACCCCAGACTTTAAAAAGCAGGGAGAAAAAAAATGATACAGCCTCACTGCACCTTTCTGACTCACATTTCTAGTAATCCATCATCCTGTGCAGCTACAGAGTTTAGCAGCTGATCCCAGTGCTTTTAGCTTTGATTGAGCATTTTGGCCTCCGTCTAAGTCTCCATTACTGGTCATTTAAAAAAACCCTAAAAACACGAAAAAACAGCTGAATCTGAGCACCGGTCCAGACTGTGGTTTGCTTTGGTTTCACGTTGTTATGCTAGGCTTTCCAAGCATGAAAAACAGCAAGCCCTCACACGCCAGCGCTGCTCTCCCATACCCATAAACCCTTGCATTTTGGGGTCATTCCTTGTAGTTTTGGCCTGAACTTCGCTTTTCAATCTGAAGAAAACACACTGCGGTATTCTTGGAGGAGAAGTCTGACTCATATTTTCTGGCAACTCTGACCAGTCATTTGGCTCACTCTCCTGCTGTTACAGCTTTGTTCTCACCTGCCCCGAATGAAAGAAGCATATTTAAGAAACAAAACGCTCTTCCTCACCAGTTCCTGCTCCAGCTGCCCCGTTCCCAGATACAAGGACGCCATCACCACCCGCCTTTGTGCGCTTCTGATGCCGGCCTTAACGGAAAGGAGACGGAAAGTATTAAGTGAACAAGGATGTGTCATAAGCGGAGTTTAAGATTCTGGAAAATGTCAACAGGAAAAAAATCTATTCCAACAGAAGTTGATAAATAGAATCATTTATTTAACAAATCTCTCATTCCACATGAATAAACATTTTGGCAGTTATGTAGCTCCTTATATCTGGACTTAAAAAATGATTCCCATCTATGGCTTGTGCTGTTTTCACTACATACGTAGGTTCATTTCCTAGAAGACAAATCTTACAGTACAATATAAATATAATATAAAAATATATGCTTCTTATTCTGGACTAATATTTGCTGCTTACATAACCACTGCTAAGACAGTAGAAACCTTTAAGTGTTGATAATGACCCAATGAGTTTTTATTATTGTATTTTATTATTGTGTCTTTATGGAATGATTTTACTACTTTGTTGGTTCTGTTTACTACAAATGATCGTATGCATTGTGTTTGTATTGCTTAATGATGTATTATTTTATTGCTCCTTTTATTGCTTGGTTTTGCTGAATCATTGTATATCATCACTGAACAAATGCCATAGCAGAAACACAATAAACTCGCAAAACATAAAACAAGATTAAGTTTAATGTTTTTATTTGTTTATTTTTGTGCTGTTAATGTGCAAACAGGGTAACATTTTGACTCTTTTGACTTCATAGTTTGCCATACGCAAAGCAGTAAAAGCAGTGTTAAGGTTGGTTGTGCAGAGCAATGTTTTAAACAAACTGGACCCTAACATGCATCCATTTAATTATTCCAAGTTTTTGGTTTGCTGAAAATACTAAAAACTATTGGCTGCAAAAACAAGGTGAGTGAACTGAAGAATTATCAAGACAAAGACGGTCTGGCTGTCATAAAATAGCACCAGAGGATCGAGTATTTTAAATCAACACCATGTTCTGGTATAAAATATAAAATATAAACTGTTTTCATAAATAAAAATCTAAAAATCCAAGTATGTATAAGGTCTGTTCAGAACTGAAAATCAGGGGCCCTTTGCAGCTGCAAGGAAATGACCGGATTTAGCAGAAAAAAACAGAGCTAAAAATAAAAACTGAATGTTGCACTGACATTTTATGAACGTCACTGAAAAAAAAAAAAAAAAGAAGAAAAGAAACAGCTCCAAATGAATCATCACGATACTTTGGCAGGTTCTCAATATTGAACAAAGGCCTGTGTCAAAAGAAAGTTGTGCAAATCCTAGAATTAAAGTATCTGCAATATCATCTTTTAGATAAATAATTCAAATATCTAAATGACTTCATTCTATAAACTACATTGTTTTCATTGCACGTATGTTGCTGGTATTGATGGATGCTGTTGCTTTTGTTTGTTTTAAAACCTTTGACCACAGGAATTTTTCTGACTTAAAAAAAAAACAAGCTGGTGACGCTTTGCAAAAGCGCAATTTGGAAATCGTCCCAAAAGGTGCTATAAATATGTCCAACTACGCATCAGTCACATGAAACCCACCTATTATTAAATTATTTGTGGGAGTGGCTGTACAGTAAACTACACTCACCCACATTACTGGTAGGAGTGTAATTTTGGTAAAAGGAAAGGCGTTTCATAACCCTTACCATTTGAATTTTAGCACAGCTCATTTGTCAGTTGAAACATGTCAAGGTTCTGTAATCATAATACTCACCGAAAAAAAAACATTGCATCACACCTTTAAATTAAAATTATCCAGATAAATAATGTCAATGTTTCTCATAAACTGGATGAGATAAAAACTGAGATGTGAAGATCAACTATAAAAACACTTAGATCTGTGCTATCTTCTGCATGATTGCACATGCACCGTTTTGTATTTTTCTTGCTAGACTCTCCAAGCAAATTGTGATAAACATATGCAAGTACAGCAATCGAGTCCAGCAGCTGCGAGAAGTTGGCAACCATTTTCGTGGCAGGTGCTCAGTTGTACTCCAAATTAGTGGTTCTCAGACTTTTCAAAACCAAATCCTAATTTAGATTACAAAAACAAAAGATTCCACGCACAGCCCTCATAATGACTGGAAAAAATGTATTTAATTTTAGTTCAGTCTTTATATAGTCAGAAACAGAAGTAGGAAAAATTATATCTGCAAAATTAAGTTGTGCCTCCCAGAAAAGTCTAAGAATTTCTAAAAGCTCAAGATTTTATATTTCTACTGATTACATAAAAATAAAGTTTGTGGACTTCCTGTCCGCAGCCAGCACTATTGATAAGGACTTTAACTTTAACAGGATGAGTTACAGCATTTAATTTAATAAAGTATTTTATATATATATATATATATATTTTTTTTTTTATTTATTTATTTATTTATTTATTTATTTATTTTTTTTTAATTGCCTGGGTTGTTTCTGCATGGTTTCTATAAAATCTGCATGCATTAATGGGTTCTCCCAGCTCAAACAAATGACTGTTAGCGTATTGCTATCTCTAAACTGGTATGAGTGTATGCCTGTGTGGTTGTTTGTCTTGTGTTGCCCTGTGATGAACTGGTCATCTCTTCAGTTGTACCTACGCTTCTCACCCAGTGACCCCAGCAGTTCTTTCTTTGCATTCTTATTAAACTATTGTGGATTTCAGAAACCATTTAGCACATTTTAAACATCCTCATATCAGGGCATCAGCCTTGAATGGATCTGCCACAGCATCAGAATGTTTACATTTTCTCGTTTTGTTTTTCTTGGGACAGATAAAGGATTTCAAAGTGTTGAAATTAAACAGATAACTAACAGCACTGACCTTGTTGATTTCTTAAATAGTTCTGACTGTCAAAGCTGTCTTAAAATGTGTCGTCATTAATCAAAGGCGACAGCAGACGTGAACGAACGACACGAACCTTCATCGCCTGGTAAAATTGGTCTGGTGACATCAGGATTTGGATGTGGGCTCCCGGCACCCGGAAGGCGGGTATTTGCTCCGCCATCCATCGGAAGTGGCTGCAGAGGCCGTCTGAACCCTGAGGTCCGGCTGACCCGGTGGGCCTGGAAATGTGGCGTGGCGCTGGCTCGGCTGGAGCAAGCAGTGGAGCCAGCAGCAACATGGCTGACCTACGGAAAATAAGCACACAGAAGTGCAAGGATTTTGAATTGTTTTAATAATTTATGGCAACTCCTTTATGCGCATTGCTCTTTTCCATCGTCTCATCAGGTCGAAGCAACAAAATTAACTCCCATCGGGCCAAGACAGAAATGGCACTGTCTCACAGATGTCAGCCTGTCAAAAAACAGACAGCCAGTAGCCTAAAATTGGTTCTATTTAGTTGATAGGATGCTGGGCAGTCAGCTGCACAAACAGACAAGGATAGAAACCAAACTTATTATTTTATTGAACAATTTTTAATGAGGAAAGATACGCCGCGGCTGATGTTTAGCAGCTGTCAATCATAATCACTGTCAGCCCTCAGAATGATCGCGGATTTGCAGCTTTTTACAAGATAAATAGATTTGCGTTCATATACTTTATAAGTAAGTATAATTAGAAAGATGTCAAATATTGCTTTATAGAGAAGCTACGCGTCTAACCATTAGTAACCATGGAGACAATGCTGCGTCGTCAGTATGTATCGGAAAAAAATGGTTGGCATCTCGTCTTTTGTACGTTTTTGTGTCACTCCGGTGAGGGAAACGCTGCTTACGACACAGTGATATAAATCATGTGGTAGCACTTTATTTGAAGGGGTGTGCACAAGACTGACATGACACTTTCATAAACATGACATAACACCTGTTATGAACATGAAGAAGTCTTTATGAATGTTTGACAGTTGTCATGAAGTGTCATTCAGTAAATAATGACACTTTTAATGCAAAGTTGCTCTAAAAGTTGCATTGAAAGTCCATTAAAAATGCCAACTTTGCATTAAATTATCATAATTTACAAAATCATGCAAAGTCGCTCTGTTCAATACTCCCGCGCCTCATTTCCGACGTCCATCATGGCGCCCAGAGTGATTTAGTGACAAAGAGTCAGTATAGCCTTAGTTACTGTGCAACACTGATTCAAAGCTTAAAATACACTCATTATCCTCTTCATTTAATCACAGGTTTGAGAGCCCAGTTCAAAGAAGGACTAAGAGAAAATATATCGATGTGGAAAACAGACTTGTAACACTTTCTCCATACATCCAGCTTTTCACCAGCGAGTGTTAAACTGGGAGAGGAGTGTATACCTCTCTCACTGGTTCCTTTGTGGTATACATGCATTTCTGCTTGGCATTTGCAACTAAAACCTACTCAGGACAAACACATTTTTAAACTGCAGAGGGGCAGAGAGACTTTCCAAACTCATAAAACAAAACAACAACAAAAAAACTACTTTCTCATGTCAGCCTACAATGCACTGAATTATCTTGACTTTACAGCAGTGGAAAAGTTATTAAATGAGAATACACCCAGCTCATAGACGGGCTTATGTCACTGAGGCAGAAGATGTCGAGCCTTCTTTCAGTAAGTTGTAAAGATAAGGCAGTGTGATGAGGGAGATAAGAAGCTCACTTTGAACTCTGCCATCACTAACATAGAAAATATAGTCATTAACGTAAAGTTGCCTTCGGGATCTTTTTCTGAATAAACGTCACGTCTCACAGAATGACAGTAAATTCCATTTACGCTGATGGCCTCAACCGTAAATGGAATTTACGCTGGAGGCATTCAGCCTAAGGCGATTTTCAGCCTTAGGTGGTGAATTCAGGAAATAAAGCGAGCCATTTATCCTGGTATGTCGCTGTGCCACATTTCTGCTAATAAAAAGCATGGGAGTTAAAAACGGCTCTCATTATCAGAGAGCTGAGATAACAAGGGCTGGCCTGGTTATCTCAGGTGATCTGACATCGTTGAAGGATCTACATCCTAGTTCTGTTCAACAGATGTCATTGAATCCATTCAGCCAACTGCAAAGGCTGCTTTTATTTTTGGTTAGTTATAACTATGGAGTTATTCAAGGAATTGACAACAAAAAGAAGAAAAAAGACCCTAGAGATAAGATTTCTCACTTCGATTCTTCGTTTATTACATGTAATCAGATCTTTCACAGGGGACGGTTATTGTTATTGAATAAAATGTGAGGGAAAACACTTTATTCAAAACTCGTTTTGTTTTCTATCAACAAAGAAATATGACATTATTCTTCAAAAACACGTGACAAGAGCAATGCCCGAAGGCCAAATACAGCCCAACGCAGCTTTTTATGTAGGCAGAGACATAAATAGAGTCTTCAAGATAACAGATATGTGCTTAGATATTAATTATTCATCTATATGTTGCCGAATTACATCAATCATTTGGCAACGATCGCGGAAATATTTGCATCAACAGATGTCCACTTTTTTTTGCACTTATGCATAATTGTGAGTTTATTGCAATCTTTTTGTAAAAATTCTCAAAACCTTTGGGTTTAAGTGACAGGTTCCTCCCACCTGCAGGTGGCAGTATTTCTTACTTCTACTACACGGCTTCTTAAGCCTTACTTGATGTCACGTTATAGTTCGTGATCGACATGGCGAGTGACAAAAACTTCACATTTACCATCATATATAAGACCTGATATGTTTATAAATCTACACCACATAATTAGTGATTTTGACTGCAAAGAAAAATTATAAAAACAATTGCAATATCTCGAAGGAATGCATCAGTGTGAAAACATGTAGAATACTATTTAATCTTAAGTACTTTTTGAATGCAGAGACAACAGTTTATTAATTTTTTAACAGTTCATTAGTGGGTTTTATTTATGTACTCTTGCACAACCAGAAGGGAGTTCTTCATTTTGCTAAATTTAATGTTCTTTTTAGCATTTGAGCTGCTCATCACTAATCAGAGCTGATCAGAGGGAAAATACAGATCACTAACCAACTGACTGGTGCGTCTTCAATTTGCTGTCAGAACAGACTTACATCAACTTGTTGTAACTACACCCTACAGTCCACAGTTTTATACTGGTTAAAAACAAAAGAAGCTTTGATCTTTTACTGCTGTGCAAAGGCATCAAAGATACGAGGAAATGATGCAGAATTTCAACAATGAAACAAAGAAAAGGCAACTGGCGATGGTGACAGCAAACCCAACTGCTTCCTTTTGGGAAACTTGAGCATGATCAATGAGGCGAATGGCACAAAAATGTTGAACAGTTGGAACAAGTTGTCTGAATCACCAGCAGTCGTCAAAGCTTGTCAGTCATTCCAAGCATTTTTAGGTGAGAACTGAGACGTCCTGCTGCCTTGTGATGTGTTGGGGCAGAGCGCGGTGAGGAAGTACTTGACCCTTTACAGATTTTTTTCTGTTTCCTTTTTGTGAATCATCACAGATTTCAAAGTCAGATACATTCCCATGATGGAGACGAGCTTTCCTATATGTTTCACTTTTGTTCTCGTCAGTTCATAGAATATTTCCCTAAACGTTAAATCTTTTCTTTAAGGATTTAATGACTTGAGACTTTTTTTTTCCCAATCTTTTTCTTACTGTTGAATCATAAACGCTGACCTTAAATGAGGGAAGTGAGGTTTTTATGTGACCTCCTGGATGAGTCGTTAATGCACTTTTAGATTGATTTTGTCAGGCTAGCCACTCCTGAGGAAGTTCACCACCGCTTCCAGTTTTCTCCACTTGTTGATACTGGCTCTCAATGCGGCTCACTGGAATCCCAACTCTTGTAACCCCGTCCAGATGAATATATGTCAATGACTTTCCTTCTTCTCATTTGCTGTTTTCCTTTGAGTATGATGTGTTGCTTTTTACAGTAGTCTACTTCATTCAGACAAACAGGTTCAATGAAATTAATTTCTTGACTCAGGCTTTAATGAGGCACAAGTGTGTCTCGTGACACTGAACTCAGTATTCCAAAGCAAAAGTCACCATAAATCCATTAACGAACAGTGGAAAGAATTATATTTTCACAATGGTCCAAGTCCATTTGGTCAGTTTTCCCTCGTCTTAATAAAATAACTATTCATTTAAAAACTACATTTGGTTTTAACTGAGTCTGATATTAAAATTTATTTAATGATCAGAAGCATTTAGGAGTGAAGAAATCTGAAACGAGGCAAACATTTTCACTGCACCAAGTTTTATCTCTTTGTTCTTTGGCACAGCCTCAACATGGTAAGACAGATAAGAGAGGCACAATGGACATTCCTGTCCTTAACCTCTAAAGATATAAGACATGCTCTAATCATGGCTGGGGCTTATATATTTCCTAATCTTATCCCTCTGTTTTATTTTAGTGATTTAGTGAAGAAATAAGAAAAAAAAAAAAAGGCTCAAGTCCAAGATGTCCTTGGTACAGAGAGAAACAACTAAACCAAGAGAGCTACCGGGCATCCCAAATCAGTTCTCACCGTCTCCTGATTGGTTACAAAGCCAGAGAAAATACAGACATCGTGTGAGATTTGTGTGGCAGTCAGTGTCTTTGCAATGTTTCTATTCCCCAGAGTTTGCATGACTGCTGTCTGAATCATGAAATAAAACATATTTTGTCTACTTACTGAGCCTTTTGTTTCTTGGACTGGAAATGTTTGTCATCATTTACTCACAGTCTCAAATGCACAAGGCAAACATCTCTTTAAGATCCCAGAATGAAGCCATTTTTAGACTGACTACAGTTATTTATGACACCCGTCCACATTTTTTAAACTTCTGCTTTTGCCAAGGTTCTCATTTATAGAGGTGAGCATAAAACAAAGGGTTTCCAAAATAAAAAAATAAAACGTAGTGGTTTTCTAGGCAGCTTTGCTGACTGATTGATAAGTATAAGCAGGGTTAAGGTTGCAAGAGCTGGACCAATTATCCAAATACAGCAAGTCTTTCAGGCTGGCCTTTATGATTCACTTTTAAAACTGGACCAAACGGACGGTTCTTCATAAAAAAAAAGAAAAGATGTCAAGATCACAAAATGTTCAGTCATGCTGTTCCTGAGGTGTAAAGTCCTTCAAATGCGATGCCAGAGAAAATGCTAGAGAGACCAGATATTTCTTCAGCTGGTTGGATAGAGTAG
Organism: Poecilia latipinna; assembly: GCF_001443285.1. Taxonomy (NCBI): domain Eukaryota; kingdom Metazoa; phylum Chordata; class Actinopteri; order Cyprinodontiformes; family Poeciliidae; genus Poecilia; species Poecilia latipinna. The sequence goes on along the minus strand of NW_015113714.1, from coordinate 159,138 downwards.
TGGGCTTTTACTCCTGGACTTCATGTAGCTGCACCCTGCTGGTCAGGTGACTGAAACACTGGACTCACAAGAAAGAACAATACGACTGTTGGGAAATATTTCTGGTCACACAAGAAATGACAAAGTCATGGAGAGCCACCCATGACGCTTATTAAGCAACATCTTTTCAACCATTTTTACTTATGGAATCAGACATGGGCCAATTTCAACACTGATCATACAATTTCCTACAATTTAAAGTTCCTTGAATGAGATTTTTAAGTTTTCTTCCACTGCTGTGAACTTCTGGTCAGCTGGCTGAAAGAATGCTTCTACTTTTCCCTCATGAATAAGAATGACAAATTCTTATTTTTACAAATTTCTCAGGTTTTAAACTGTGAGAACCAAGCATCATCATTGTGAGAGGACTTCAACCCTGCTCTTTCTGTCCCAGCGAAGGATATCTAGGGACAGGAAGAACTCCAGTGACCCTGAAGGCGGGGTGTGGGCTGCCATTTTGGCCGCTGGTTCAGATTTCCATTTTTGTAACTTTCCACATCCAGTACAATATTCACTCACCAAACAAGACGAGCCTGAAAGAGCTCAAGGGAAGGGTAAAGGCAACTGGATATAATTAATTAGCATTGCAAAATGCTGAAAAGTAACACTGTTAAGATCAAGATGTAGGTCAAGTTGTAAAAAAGAAAAGCACTTGTGTTTGATTCTTCTTTTGCTTCCAATTGTTGAATACAGGCAGGTTTTTCTACGCTGCAGCATCTGCTGAATAGAATGAGGACTGCAGTGTTTGCTGTTTGCCTGAAATGTATATTTATACATATTATAAACACAGTTCGTTATGATTATTAGAACCTTTTTTCTTATTTTAAAACTAGTTGATAAGCTATAAGTGGCACATCTGTAAAGGAGCTGATTGCATGTTAGCAGGTCTGTAAGTAATAACTCGAGTAATTATCAAACTAACCTCAGTTTGTTACACTGCTAGTTATCTTTTCAACTTGAACAGAAAAAATGTAAAACCTTGAGTATCCACTTCGTGAAATTACAGCAACAAACACAGCTATCAGCATCTACAACCTTCAAACCAAGGTTTGAAGAACCTTGGTTGATATGAGCTACGACAGCATTAAATTTCTTTGGATTAAGTTGAATTGAATCATTAGGTTAGTTTATTAATAGATCTCAAAGGTTTTCATAGAACAGTTGAAATTATAATTCGACAAAAATACACACTGCACTTTCCAGATATTTACAAAATTTTGTAAACCACATTTCATTTTTACTTTCACGTCTCAACGGTGGGCTAGCTGTGTGTTGGTTTATCCCAGTAAAGTACATTTACGTTTTAAATGGAAGTCTGTCTTTTTCCTCCAGGGTAAATAAAACCGCAAATAAAATGATTAACGATGGGTGGGTTGCAGCACTCCCCCCCCCCCCTTTAGTTTTTTCCAGTAAAATAGGCAATAAAAGATTAGGTTGTTTATGTTCTTTAAATAAGTGATTCATTTCAAAGAAAACTCGGGTGTGTCATTTAGAGAATTGGCTGCACCTGCTAAAAGTTCATTAATAGACCTGAACTGTCAATGGGATGGACTTGAAACAGAGATCAGGTGCCTCATACCTGTGTGTGTGTGCCTATTGTAACCTGACGGACAGTTGAATAACGGCTACTTCAGTTAACCAGAACTTTCTGTCAAGGTTATCTGCGATTTTAAGAGTCCAGAGAGAGGCATTCCCGACGGCTTTTCCGGAGATTTTCCGGATGAACAAACGTAAGTTTAAAACGCAACTGTTACCCAGCTGAATTTTTAAAGAGCTTCTTTAAAACGGCGGCACTGAACTACGTGCGTCCGATAATGAACCCATCACAGTTAGCAAGCGTTGCTAAACGGAAAGACGGTTCAGTCTGATAATCACAGTTTTACCCAAGCGTTTGGGTCTGAGGCAGTCAGCTGCGACTCTTACCCTCTCCTTCTGTCCTGGACGCGGAAGAACCGGTCAGATATCCGGCTAAAAACCCCGGCGATGGCTGGGGAGTATACCGAGTGCACCAGCCTCCTCCAAGTCATGGGAGCTGCCATTGCTGCTGCGCCGAGTTATTTCCAAAACTTTATCGGTACCACAGTCGGTGAACAGAGACGGTGTTATCTAAAAAGGGTTTCCTTAACTTCATATATTAAGTAGTAGAAGCACTGCTATGGAGGGCCAACACTGACATAATTCAGAATAGCTTCTCATTAAATCTATTTGGTGTAGTGAATTCTCTGAATGTAACCAAGTAAGCATGCAAATAACTGGCTTGTTTATTTAATTGTCTTGTCTGTCTGTTCGTTCATTCATTTATTCATACATAAGGAAAAGTAAAAAGGACAGGCAGAAATAAGATGCAGGAGTGAATAAATAAATGTATAGGGTAATTATTGCAATATTAATTAGATAAAGAACTCTGTTAATCAAATGCTTACATATCTATGTCAGTTTTGGTCCTCCATACTTATTACACCCACTTGAATCCAAAAATGATTTTAATAAACTATATATATAAAAATATTTGATTAAACATTCTATTCTAAAAGTTAGAATCAACTACTTTAAGCCTCCATAAACAAGTAATCATTATTCAGAGTCAGAAATTTTAAGTATTCATTGTCAACTTTGGTCTCTATTAGAAACTGCTGTTTGCATAAAACATAGCTGTAGAAATAAAATTTTTATCTGTGCTTCACAATAGTTTATATTTGTTAACCTGTTTTTGATCATATCTACAGTTCTTGAAAGCAGAAATTTCAGAGAAACATGCTGTTATTGTCTTCAGTTTCTAATAGTAGTTACTAAGCACCACAATGACCAATATGACCTTTAAAAGTCTGGGATTATTTTAAGTTTGGCAGAAATCTACTTTGGTTTCTACCTTGCTTAAGATAGTTATTACCTGGAAAGCTTATTTCTCTCATAAAAATTTTAAGAAGCTAAGACTAAGCTATTGACTGCGTGTAGCTTCCGAACAGATATGCGCCAAAAAAAATCTGAAAAGTGAAGGTATGAATAGAAGTAAAATATGCACACAGAAAAAACACTTTCACACATGCATTCCTTTAATCTCTGCCCTCCATATGACCAGTTAAAATGTGATGTTGGCTGCAAGTGGCGTGGCTCGTTGTCCTGTCTTTATTGCAATCAGCTTGTTGATGGAGGTATATGTCATTTTATTAACTGGGGACATTTTTACAGACATAAAAAAATAGGAGCATTAGTTCCTCTGCTTTGTGCAATTCACCAGTATCACTGACACAAAAAGAATCCCACAGCATGATGTAACAACCACCATGCTTTCGTAATTGGTGCAATTATTACAACACAACACCTTTATGTTTTCCTTTCTGATCATAAAACCTTTAATGCATTAGCTTGTCCAGTTTCAGTGGACTTTGAAGCTATTGATTCTGGAGAAGGTGCTGCTGTCTTGGTTGGATATGATGTCACTTCCTGTTGATGTAAAACAGACTGCAGGTTAAAGCTCTGGTTGGTTTCTGAACAGCCTAGCTAATTTCCCTCAATCTGAAGGAGATTTTCTTCTAGATCTTGATTGAATCAAAAATGGCGAGTAGAGTTGTTAGACCTGGTAATCTTGCATCTGCAACTGGTGTTTCCCGTTATTTTGTGTATTGATTAATCCAAGAAATAGTTCTATTCACCCGAAAATATCATTCCTTTTTAATTTGGGAATTTGAAGGTGTGTGAAAATATAAATTGCTCTTTTTATCCTCCCATCAGCTCTGACTAGTTCTCCTGTACTTGATTTTTAATAGCACCCCTGGAGCATGATGCTGCCACTTTCCTGTAACTGTAGAGTTGTTGTAGTTGGAATGATTTGCAGTTTTTGTTCACACAAAGCATGCTGACCAAAAAGTTCAATTTTGTTTGCACTTTCTTGCACATTTGCTGTTTTCTATACATGATACAAAATGTATATTACTTTCACTTCACATATGTGCTACTTTCTGTTATGTCCCATAAAAAGATAATATATTGTGATTATAATGCTAAAAAAATGTGGGAAAATGTGCTCTATATTTATATGGAAACAGCTTGATCGAATATTTTCTCTAGTAGAAATTAAAATCTTGTTTTCATTTTTTAACAACTAGCCATGGGAGTTGTTGTTTTGCATGGAGAAGACTTTCCTTTTCGTTATCTTTATGGTGTTATCCAAACACAGCGGGTTTTAAAAGGCAGGGCCTTTCCTTGTAAAAGTGCCAGACTTTGCTGGTTGTTGCTCAAGAGCACTTACAGTAAGCCAGACACTTCCTGGCACAAGACAACTGCCCGGAGGGACCTTATCCTTATCTTTATACATTTGCTGGCGTATGAGCCAGTAGGTTAGATGTGTTTTGTATGTTGACACACACTGACGGTGCATTGATTTGCATTTGATGCATTTGAAGCTGGATAATTTGAAAATACATCAAGGTGTCAAAGTAAGGATTTGTTTTTAAATTTATTTATTGAAGTCCATTTTTGTTGAGGTGCAGGTGACAAGGAAATATCTGATTAAACTGAAGCAAACGAGCAAAGAAAATAGATCAAATCAGAAGTTTATTATTGCTATGCAAAAACATGTTTTTACTAAAATACATATTTTTAGAAATGTTATTTAATTAGATGCTAAAATATTGGAACAATTTTTTGACAACTCACGTTAATTAACATTTAATTGAATGTTAAATGCAATACTGCCTCATGCACTGTAGAAACTCAAGTTTGAATATCAAAGTTAACCTGACTAAATATATAAAGCAATTTTCAGATTATAATTCCAAATTTAAATGGACAAAAACAACACATTTTTGCATTAATGTAATAACATGCAGCATTATTTTACTTTAACCCCAGAATCTCAACTTAATTTATTTGTGGACTTTGACTAGGCCAAACCAAAGCATTGCTTTCCTTTTAGTTTGTTTCTTTATTTGTTTAAAAACATTTAAAGGTCAACATCCTGGTGGGCTGCTTAACCCAAGAGCTCTTTGAATAGCCAGATGTTTCTTCTGATTGAGAGCAGAATAATTATATATTTTCTTTATTTTTTTTCACCTTTTATTTATAACTTTTTACATGCAGTTTAACAAATCAGGCTCAACAGATACAGCAGGCATATTAAAAAAAATACAAATTAGTCCAATTGAAGCCATCAATTTGAAATAATTTATTTGAATAACTCCTAACAATGACAAGCTGTTGGTTGAGAAGCAGCAAACTGTCTTGACCAACAAGTTTGACTGTATGATCAGGACTCTCTGTTAAAACACAGCGTTACTTTTAAATCAAGTCTAACAGGACGCATACTTTCCTAACTGTTTGACTTTTTTCATTTTTGGCCATTGTGAAGCAAGTCTTTGTGCTCTTTTTGGTCAGCTGAGGTGTTCGCCATTGAACGTTCTTGGAAACTATTTTTGCCTGCTTTCTTATTGACATGAATACTCACTCCCCCTAGAAGAAACAAATGAAGTCCATAGTGCTTTAAATCTGGTTCTCTGTTCTTTTCTGAACTCCTGGACAGAGACGGTCGATAAAGACTTAAAACTGCATCAGAATATTTTGAGGGATTTTTTGTGATCACGACAAAAGTGGTGATTAAGAAAGGATTTACAACCTACTTTGAAATATTCAGGACACCAGAAGGGGGATTTTTTTTTTTTTTACTTATTAGTTTAACAGTTGCTGCATTTGATTGTATTTTTTTTTTTAATTTATTGACGCTCTCACGGATCCAACAGTGAAGAAGTGAGTACAAGTAACAACAAAGTTGGGAAGTAACTAGTTACATTTACTCAATTACATTTACTTGAGTAACTTTTTGAAAAAAAATGCTTTTGGGAGTATTTTTACTACGCTGTACTTTTTCTTGAGTAATTTTATCATGAAGTATCGATACTCTTGAGTAAAATTTCTGGATTCTTTACCCAATAAATGAAAAACAAACATGTTTTAACTAAAAATTCTAAGACAAAGACACAACTAGTTTTTGTTAAAGTTTTATATTAATAGAAACCGATATGGAAAAATTCTCTTTTGCCTGGTTTTGTTTTTTGTTACTTTTATGAATTAATGTCATTTTGGTCCTTGATAAGCTGCAAAAATTTTCTCTTAACTTTGCATTGTGGTCCATCTGATTATGTAATCTTTAAATGTTAAATGGTTAATTTGATGAGTTACTCGGTAGTGGAGTAAGCTTTACCAAATACTTTTTTACTCTTGAGTAATTTATGGATGCCTACTTTTCACTTTTACTTGAGTAACTATATGTTGAAGTATCACTACTCAAATATTATCCTGATAAAATATTCACAACAAAAAATGATTAGATAAATGGCCATCCCACCTTCTCAGTAAGTCATTGTTGCTCTTTTGGAGTAATTTTGGTAACGTAGCCACACCTGGGAAGGTTTACTACTGTTCCATGTTTTCTTCATTTGTGGACAATGGGTCTCACTGTGCTTTGCTGGAGTCCCAAAGCCTTGGGAAAGGCTTTGGAGCTTTTTTCCAGTCTGGTAGACATCAATAACTTTTTTTTTTTCTGCATCTGTTCTTGCCTTACTTTAGATCAGTGGTTCTTAACCTGGGTTCGATCGAACCCCAGGGGTTCGATGAGTCGATCTCAGGGGTTCGGCGAGTCGGTCTCTGGGGTTCGGCGGAGCCTCTGCCGCGGAGGTAAAGACACACTTGTGTAAAGTCGTGATGACGCCCCGCTTTGCCATCACTTGCTGCAGAGGATCACGTTACATTGCTTAGCCAATCAGTGCTGCACTGAGCACTGATTGAGTTCCTCTCAGCATGGATTTGAACTTTTGTCTTTAATTACTTCAGCAAAGCTCATCGTTGTTTTCGGTATACTTTTAAATCTGCTCCTTAGTTGCATCTTTTAGGGGTT